>NC_085871.1:54768617-54773617 GCF_034702125.1 Engraulis encrasicolus | reverse complement strand
AAGGGTAGAATCTGCAGAGAGTGTGGAGCCCAGGTATGTAAAATGCTGAACAAGACTGATTGGATTGCCATTGATGTGGAAGCCAAGATGTGAAGGAGAGCTGGTACAGAGTTGCGCCATGACCTCTGTCTTCTTGGTGTTAACTTGAAGACCGAAGGACTGATACAACGCTGCGATGGTGTCCAGGGCATGCTGCATGGATTCTGGGCTATGTGCCAAGACGGCACAGTCATCTGCATATTGGAGCTCATGGATATGGCAGGTTGATGTTTTTGTCTGAGCTTGGAGCCGCCTGATGTTGAAGAGGTTGCCATCAAGGCGGTATTCCAGGTCTATACCATCTTTGTGCTGCAGAGCGCGGTGGAACAGTCGAGTGATTGCTGCGAGGAGGCAATTGAACAGCACTGGTGCCAGGACACAACCTTGCTTCACTCCAACATTGACCTCAAAGGGATCCGACTGATGTCCTCCCATAACAACTCTGGCTTGCATGCCTTCGTGTAGTTGTTGCAGGATAGAGAGGAACTTCGGTGGTACACCAAGTTTGCCAAGTTGTGTCCAGAGCAAGTCGCGGTTAATGGTGTCAAAAGCTTTGCTGAGGTCAATGAAAGCGATGTAGAGGTCTCTGCGCTGCTCTCTGCTTTTCTCGAGTAGTTGTCGTAGAGCAAAGATCATGTCGGTTGTGGATCTGCACTTTCGGAAGCCACACTGTGTTTCAGGCAGAGTAAGTTCTGAGATGTATGCAACCAGTCGGGAAAGCATAATCTTTGCAAGGACTTTGCCTGCTGTGGAGAGGAGAGAAATTCCTCGACTGTTGCCACAGTCTGCTCTGTCCCCTTTCTGCTTATAGAGAACGACGATGTTGGCATCCTTCCAGTCCTGGGGTACGCTCTCAGACTGCCAGATCTTGGTGATCAAGAGGTGTAAGCGGCGTGTGAGGAGATAGCCCCCTTGTTTGAGCACCTCCGCAGGGATGCCATCGGGTCCTGGGCTTTTGTTATTTTTCAAGCTCCTGATTGCCTTGGATGTTTCTTTGAAGTCAGGAGGGCTGTCCAAATGTCGCATCTGAGGCATAGCTGGCGTCTTTTCAAGGATGTTGGGGTCTGCAGGGTTGCTGTGATTGAGGAGACCTTTAAAATGTTCAGCCCAACGCTCGAGGATCTCTTGGCGGTCCTTCAGGAGGTTGTCTTCAGCAGCAGATCTAACAGGAGTAAGGGTTTGCTTCCTTGGTCCATAGAGAGCTTTGATTGCATCATAGAAGCCATGCGTGTCACTGCAGTCAGCAAGGTGTTGGATTTCTTTTGCTTTCTCCAGCCACCAGGTGTCCTCCATGGTCCTTAGTGACAGCTGTGCCTGGGCTCTAGCCTTGGTGTAGTTGGCTTTTAGCATGGATGACTGTGGGTTGGAGAGCAGGGCTTTGTGGGCCTGTTGTTTTTCTTGCAGAGTCACATGGATGTGGGAAGAGTTGTTGTCAAACCAGTCCTGATGTTTCCTGACTTTGGTGCCAAGGGCTGTTGAGGCGGCAGAGTGGATGGCGGCAGATAGAACTGGCCAGTCTTTGGCATCAGCTTCCTCTGGGACAGAAGAGAGGTTGTATGCAAGGTGGCGACGGAGGTCATTAATGGTGTCTCGGTTGGAGAGAGCGGTGGTGTTTAGTCTTCTAGTCTTTGGGGCCGTCTTGGAACAGCAAGGTGGGATGACTAGGCGTAGTTTGGATCTAACCATGCGGTGGTCAGTCCAGCACTCTGCTCCCCGCATAGCTCTAGTGATCATCACATCCTGTCTGTCCTTTTGGCGAACTATGATGTAGTCCAAAAGGTGCCAGTGTTTGGATCTGGGATGTTGCCAGGTAGTTTTGAGATGCTTCTTCATCTGGAAGGTGGTATTAGTAATAAGCATCTCGTGCTCTGCACAGAGGGATAGTAGACGGTGCCCATTGTTGTTCATTTTCCCAACTCCATGTTGACCAATGATCTTCTTCCAGATGAGATGCTCGTTGCCCACTCGTGCATTAAAGTCACCCATAAGAAGGAGTTTGTCTGCGGCTGGGACTTTCTGGATGACTTCATCAAGACGATGGTAGAAATCTTCTTTTGTGTGGTCATCTGCATCCAGGGTTGGTGCATAAGCACTAATGAGTGTGGCAAAGCGCTTCTTGGCAAGAGGAATGCGCCATGTCATCAGGCGCTCACTGATGCCTACAGGGGATTCTGGGATTTGCTGTAGCAGTTTGGTTTTCACAGCAAAACCCACACCGTGGTTACGACGCATGCCTTCGGGGACTCCTTTCCAGAAGAAGGTGTAGCCTGCACCCACTTCCGTCAGGGAATCCTCGCCATGTAATCTTGTCTCACTGAGGGCTGCAATATCTATGTTGTATCTTGCAAGCTCAAGGGCCACAAGAGCTGTCCTTCGGCAAGGTCTGTTGGATGTTTCAGGCATGTCCAGTAGGGTACGAACATTCCAGGTGGCAATGTTCAGGTGAATATTCTTCTTTGTTTTTCGGCCGCAGTAGGGGATGCTCCGATGGCTGCGGCTAGCCATCCAGAGTATAGGGAGCAGACAATTTTTAGACCACCTTTTCCAGGTCCTTCCCCGTCAGGGGTGAGCAGTGTGGAGCTGCTCAGTCACAGTGGAAGCTGCCGAGGTGATGATGCGCTGCCCCATCCCACAACACAACGACCGTCACTCACTCCACTGCCGCCTGTGTGCATGGTTTGACTAGGCACTTCCAGCCACATCCTTGGCCTGTGCCTGCCGCCATTCCACATCGCCACAGGGCTTTGGTGGGGGCTTGGGGGCTGGGGTGGAAAGGAAAGGGTGATGGAACAAGGAGCTTGCGCTAGGGAAGAGATTAGGGTGAGGGTAGGGGTGCGCAGTCCTTACTCCCACCATTCTTCGCTTGAACAGAGTAGCTTCCAGTGGCATGAGGAACTCACGACGACCTTCACTCTGATTCGAGCTGCAAGGGACTGCCAGTAATCCGGTCTGCTGGGTTCTGCCTATTGCCTGTCCCCACCTGCAGATTTGTGTTCAGGGTTTACTCCCCTAGCCTTCATCCGCCTTCCCAGCCGTTGTGGTACATCTCCCTGTTGCCATCCTCCGCCTGGTCCACCGTTGAGGTCTTTGCTATTTGCCCATAGCTGGGGCAGGGGTTAACGGGCAGCAGGGCGTGTCCACATTGTAGCGGGCCTGCATGCCACGTCTCTGGGGCCCCCTGCTACTCCGAGATCCCATACAACTTTGCCTGGAACCGCAAGGTACCAGTTACCGTGCGTGGCCACGAGGAGGCGTGTACAGGTCTTGGCAATGGAGAGGCTGTGTACCGGCAGAGGAGACTTACAAGCTTGGCTCCTCTTTTCGCCTCCCCCCTAGGGAGGTGGCTAGCCGGTGGCCGTAGCTGAAAGCAGAGAGCAACAAGCAGAAGCGACATGCAGCATGCACTAACCTGCACTAACCAGCATGCACTAACCTGCAAGCACTAATTCTACTCCAACACTACCGCACTGACGCATCACATGCCCTGTGTCTACACACACACACACACACACACACACACACACACACACACACACACACACACACACACACACACACACACCACGTGGACCAGCAGAGACGTACCTGTGTCACCCTCAGCACTGTTTGTGTCATCTACAGGTGTCATCTTCTCCGTAGTAGGAGAGAGTGTCACCGTGCCTTGTGACGGTGTGGGGGGTCCAAACTGCTCCTCTCTGGGATGGCGGCACCAACCAGTTGGTGAAGGGGGCTGGTGGAAGATCTGGCCAGACGCCCCCCTTGATTTAGCTGGAAGACTCCATCTGCTGCCTGACTGTTCCCTCCACATCACCAACATCACCACCGAGGAGGCTGGAGGCTACAGATGTAGAAATCGCCTGAGTGGTCGGTTGGGGAAAAAGTTTCTCCTTAGACTTCTTGACGGTAGGTGTTCAGTTACAGCCATGAAAGTGTGTGTGTGTGTGTGTGTGTGTGTGTGTGTGTGTGTGTGTGTGTGTGTGTGTGTGTGTGTGTGTGTGTGTGTGTGTGTGTGTGTGTGTGTGTGTGTGTGTGTGTGTGTGTGTGTTAATGAGGGTTCCATGATGATGTAGGGCCTCTATATAATATACAGCACCCCACCACACACACACACACACACACACACACACACACACACACACCAGTAACGTGCGGTCAACTTTATGGCTGGTGAGGCACTGACTTTTCCAATATCAGATTTTCAAATATATAATACTACAGCTACAGTTTTAGTAAATTTATCAAATAGGCCTACCGATAAGTTTCATATGCCATAGCTTTCTTAACATAAGTTAGGCCTACATAATAAAACATGCTGCATTTCCGTAGAGTAAATGCTATTAGATCTCTCACTCTCACACACACACACACACACACACACACACACACACACACACACACACACACACACACACACACACACACACACACACACACACACACACACACACACACACACACACACACACACACACACACACACACACACACACACACTGGATTCAAACAGTGGTCTCACATAAACAACAACGGAACCAATGTGGACAAACAGGAGCATCACGGCAGAGGGAGAGGAGAAGAGGAGAGGAGAGGAGAGGAGAGGAGGGGAGATGGAGAGGAGAGGAGAGGATAAGAGAAAAGAGAGGAGAGGAGATGAGAAAAGAGAGGAGAGGGGGGAGAGGAAAGGAGAGGGGAGGAGAGGAGAGGAGAGGAGGAGAGAGGAGAAGTGAGGAGAGGAGAGAGGAGGAGAGGAGGGGAGATGGAGAGGAGAGGAGAGAAGAGGAGATGAGAAAAGAGAGGAGAGGAGAGGAGTGGAGAGGAGAGAAGAGAGGAGAGGGGGGAGAGGAAAGGAGAGGGGATGAGAGGAGAGAGGAGAGGGGAGAGGACAGGAGGAGAGGAGAAGAGAGGGGAGGGGAGGAGAGGAGTAAACAGGAGAGGAGAGGAGTAAACAGGAGAGGAGAGGA
>NC_085871.1:54713617-54763617 GCF_034702125.1 Engraulis encrasicolus | reverse complement strand
CGTTTTGGCTGAAGGTTGACACCACGAACCAGATGACAATTGCAGTCTTGCCGCGGGTCTTGAACAGTGCTCTCTCTTTCCGATTCAGATTGCTTCTTCTGAGAAGGCAACTGGCTACCGCAGGAGAGGGGAAAGGTGGCAATATTATCCACAAGCTTGTTGGATAAATTGTGTTTAGCCTATCACAGATGAGGTTCTGGAATATTTTGTAGTGCATGGAACATTGACAAGGAAAGGTAGCTATTATATCCTCGTGAATAGGTCTTCGACTTTTCAAAATGCATCCTCTCAACATTCAACATGTAAATGGGTTATTCTGTAGTCCAACGCTATCCTGGCAGGAGAATCATTCGTTACAAATACTGCATACACACTCAGCAATTGTGTCTGTTGGTTTTTGCCCTCCAGGTCTTCATAAAAGCATCTACCACCGCTGTGATAATTTGACTACACACCGCTGAACAGTTAACAGTTTTTTAGGCTACTGTATTGACAATTGCAGTCATGCCGCTTGTCTTGAACTGTCTCTTCCCGTTCCATATCGTGACAGCCAGATGAGAAGCGCAAAGGTGGGGGCTATCCGCGATCGCGGAGGAAAGGTGTCAATATCCATAGCCTAACCCTTGAACTGTGGAGCAATTGCATATTGTTTAGGTTCTTGAATACTTGGAATTAGCATGGAATTAATTTTCCATTAATAAGGAAACGTGTAAGATTTATCCTCAATCCTACCCGATAATGTTTTGTCATAGGCCTAATGTTAATGCCCTCCCCAACACACATCCACAGTACAATATTGCGACACGCTTGGCACAATGATAGGCCTACTAAATGAGTTCAATGTTCTTGCAACACTTTTCCCAAGAAAAGTCGGTTTTCATTTCGAGATTCCAGAGCAAATCAGTTGGTACTGCGCTGCTCGCTTGCTGGACAATAAACGTTGAACTGAACCGTGTTGTGTGCGTGTGTGGCTATGTGTGTAGGCTACCATCGCATGTCCATGATCGTCCGTGCTCTTATCATGAAAATGACATGTCATGCAGGCAAGGCGTCCGTTTGATTTCAAAAGTGCTGGCCCGGACAATTACCATAAACCCGAGTAAGGTTTGAAAAGTGCTGGGTACAAGGCTACTTCCGATTTGAGGTCTCATGATAAATAGCCTAATACGCATTGGTGTATTGACGCATAATGTGGCCATATTAAAAATTAAAAGCCATCTGCGCTGTCTTGTTTATTTCTGATATCCTGCGCTGAAGTCATCTTTATCATACATATTATTAACCCTCTACTGCATAGGGTTGCCATATGGCAACCGTTAACTTTTTCCAGTTTTTCTAGTAGATGGTACACTATAACCTATATATTTAGACTTATTTGTGATGAGACAGCCTTTTACTTTGAAACCAAAAAAACTTTTCAGGTCACATGATTAAGAAATAAACACAGGAAGCCCTTTTTCATCACCTACTTTGGTGTGTGGAGGTCATCGCTCAAGGCCTCCATAAACCAAGGTATTACCAACATTTCAGGCCAAAATATTGTTATAAAAAAATAAAAACACTATCTGTAACATGTAAACTGTTATTTTTCATCATTAAAACAACTTTAGATGCAAAGGTTTTTTTGTAAAATGGTAAAATGTTATGGTTGCCATATGGCAACTTCATGCAGTTATGGAACAACATTTTGGCCTTTCACCCCAATCAACCCCATTGGAATGACTTCGAATTAGAGTAGTATGAGGCTATTTTTACAGATATTTCTTATAATTCTTGTGCCAAATGAATAATTTGTACTTATATTTGTAATTTTAGACATGTTCAATGTAAACATGCATTGTACATGTTTGCAAATAGGTGTAAACAACCTTTTCGGAAGCTTTTTTGTAAATGTGTGTACATGTCTATGGGCCGAATTGTTGACCATATTTTGCTATCTTACCAAAAATAATTTCACTAAATACTAAAAATATATATTTTAATTTATGTAATTTAATGAGTTTTAACATTTGGAAAGTAATATATTGGAGTTTTATCAAGGAAAAAGTCTCTTTTTGAGGAAAAACCTGATTTTACACAAGATTCCACGACTGCATGAAGTTGCCATATGGCAACCATAAGCTAAAATCTTAATTAAAAATAATTTTATTAAAAAATTTTTGGAAATCTATTATTTAACTCATTTTAACACTAAAAAAGCACTGAAACATTTTTTACATTGTAAATATAATAATTCATGCAGTAGAGGGTTAATGCAACGGTAACTGAGTGGTTAACTCATCATAACTACATGTAGCCTTGCATAATGGTGCACGTCAATTTGTTGTCATAACTTCGCTCTGTCCCTTTTGATTTCCTCAAGCAATTCATCCCTTTTGTCATTGTCCCTGTTGCAGAGACTGTTTCCTAGCCTAGAAATCTAGACGCCCCTAGCGACCGCAAATTGAATTTGCTCCCGGGGGCAGTCTAGCGGACCCCGGTCGTTTTGCGAGGCTGAAAGTTATCCGATGACAGGGCCAATCAAATCGCGAGGGGGGCCGGGCTACTTAGTAAACAGGAAACTTTCTAAGAAGAAGCATGGTGTCCGTCCGTGCTACGTACAGCACGAAAGTGCACTTAATTTAAAAAGCCTGGATGATAATACATTTCGTGTCTGACATGGACTGATGTAATAATACACCATGAACTTATCGGACACAAATAGATCACAACACAATACCATTTGACCATTCGATGTTTTAAACTAGCTCGGTAGCTAAGTTGAGCATTTTACAGGACCAGATAGTCACACGCTATTATCAGACCACTACGGTAGGTGTAGAATGAAATTGCTGCCCCAATTTCTAATAAGACACATGCCATTAAAAACGAGACATTTGGGAGCTTTGAAAGTCTTTGAGTAGCTTACTAAATAGATGGGAATGGCATAGTCTACCAAGCTAGTGGCTAGCTAACCTGTCGTCAATAACACAGAGCTAGGTATCCAGTCTTAATATAACCATTTAACAAGCCCCAAATGGCTCAACATTTCGCTGGTTGATCAAGGAGGGCCATGTGGTTGAAAACGAGGCATTTTTGAACTGTATAAGTGAAAACACGATTTATTAGGACACTTGTTTGTGGCTGTGGTCATCACATGCATTCACTGCTACGACGGAATTTGCCGCTCCACCTACAAAGGGGCCCTCGCTGGCTAGCTAACCTGTCGCCAATAACACAGAGCTAGGTATCCAGCCTTGTATTATATGCCTGCCCCAAATTTTAATAAGATCCATGTCATTAAAAACGAGACATTTGGGAGCTTTGAAAGTCTGTAAGTCGCTTACTAAATAGATAGTAACCTAGAGTCTACCGAGCTAGCGGCTAGCCAATCTGTCGTCAATTACACAGAGCTAATATCCAGCCGTGTATTAGTTATGGGTATACAGCTAGCTAGCTAACACCGAACATGCCATGTTGACAACAATCATAAATATAACCATTTAACAAGCCCCAAATTGCTCAACATTTCGCTTGATGATCAAGAAGGGCCGTGTGGTTGAAAACGAGGCATTTTTGAACTATGTAAGTGAAAACACGATTTATTAGGAAACTTGTTTGTGGCTGTGGTGATCACACGCATTCACTGCTACGACGGCTCGGAATTGCCGCTACACAACACAGCTGTGACGTTACACAGAAGTGTGTGGGGATTGGTTGTTTGCCATCCAATTGCGTGGCGTTGAGTGCTGAAGCAACCGTTTATCCCGCCCACACTGCTGCCCAGCCCTCCTAGACCCTGGTACAGCTTTTTGCTGTACGGGTCTGGCTCGCTAGGCTAACTGTTTCCTGCAGTGTTTCTCAACCTTTTTTTTAGGCAAGACACCCTTTCAATTAATGAAAAATTAAGGCACCCCAAACCAACAAGCCGTAACATGGCATCGCATCCGATAACACACAAGCTTAGAAAAGTAACACATTTGGAGACGTCACACGACCTAGGTTCGAAGTTGCAGCTGACTGGGGCTACCTATATTTACTTTAGGCTATTGTGCGTAGATAGCAGATGAAATATTCCACTGACCAGCATTAACTTATCAATTTAGTCAAATATCTATTATATCATTCTACATAATTTATTTATCAGCCGTTTCCAGGGCACCCCTGAAGGGTTAAAGTATTCGCTAATGGGCATGAAGTCTTGTCATGCAAATGACCTGCCGTGTTCAGGGGAAGTCATCCACCCAAAGGCAACCCTTTCAACAAAGCCACGCAGAGTGGACAGTTGAATGCTGCTTGAAATAAGTCCATAATGAATAAAATATTACGCGCAACGTCTACAAGAGAAGTAATGGTTATTATTACCGTTGCGCGTAAAGATGAGGAAGAGATGGATGGATGCTGTCCTATGGAAGGGGCCGTCAAACAGTCTACACGACATCTTCATTAAAGTCGTTAAAAAAGTACTTGTCAACAAAATCATGCCCCCGGAAAAAATAAATAAAGTGCTTGCATTGACACGCTGTTGTTTTAATTTCGCATTTCTTTCATGTCCACTTAGTATGCTTTATCCAATTAGCCATGGATGCAGGATCATTCACTGGACTGGACACTATTGTAAGAGGTGAAATAGACCACGATTCAGGAACGACAGACAACAGGAGTAAAGGTTATGGTAGTTTTATTTTTACAATTTCATAAAATACAATTAGGAGGGAAAAACCCCACAATATCCATGCAGCCAGCAGCGTCTGTAAACTGCTATCGTCTTTGAATAAATGAATCACAATCTGGAGACACTCGGACGATAGTAGCCTACAAAAGTTAAGTTAAGTTACACACTCAGTCACTGCTGCCGGACGTTGGCTCGTCGATTACTTAATTCAACTATAACACGCGCAATAGCCTACCCAAATGCAACTTACCTACAGTTCCCAAAGCGGCCGGCCGCACGCAATGGATACCTACTGCCTACGTCCCGGCACGACAGCTTGTAGACAGTTCAGCAGCCCCTGCCCCACCCCAGCGCTTAGCGCACAAGTCTACACTATTGTCCAAGTGTTGTTATTTCAAGAAAGCAAACTGTCACTGTCCGCCGGCCGCTGTCGTGACATCTTTCATTAACACTAGTATTGTTTTAACAAGTGAGGAGTCCGTTGATAGTTTCCTTAAGGGTGAAGTAGCCTGCTCTTTAGGCTAGCGTTGCCTCCTCCAGCCAACCATTCGGCGCACAGTGTTCAGACTGTAGCAGGATGATAGGCTAATGATGATGGTCAGGGCGCACATCAGTGCTTGGGTTGTCTATACTTTTATCTGGAATACTGTCGCCGATCAGATAGAAATGACCCTGTTATGAACCCGAGTTTAGTAGATATCGCGCAGTGAACGAGGCAGCCTGCAAACAGTTTGAAGCGCAATGTGGCTGTAACACGTTAGAAAGTAGCCAAACTCTGTTACTTGTTATGAGCGTAATGGTGGGGTGGCATCCGGCCAATGTCATATCCTAAGCGTATCGCTCGGTGCGTAATTCCAAGAGCAGTATAATGAAAAGGAAGAAAAGGAAGATGATGGGCTAGACCCGAAATGTTTGTCCCCTGTCTGTCGGTTTTATTTACTTTTTTCGGCTTTGTTTACAGTTACAGTAGTTTTTGATTCTGCATTCAGCTCCAGTGTGCGACTCCTTTCTTTCTTTTTAAATTATGAGCGTTCCACGAACTATCTTTCTTTGTGCACGCTATAAAATGGCAATAAACCTGTTACTATAAACTACTGGTTAACTTTGTATGCTTTCTAATGTTGGTAAAGGCGGGATAAGCGGGATAATGTATTGTCCACACGTGACTACGGAAAATATATTTCCTTCCAAGAGAAATAACAGCACTCCGCCTTCGGCATCGGGGGTGTTATTCGCCCATAGGAAAATATTTTCTTATAGTCACGTGTGGACAATAAATTATCTCTTACCTTTACATTACTGTTGTAGGCCTACATTTTAAAACATTTCGTTGATATTGTAGCGGTGCAACCGACTGTAGTTTTAAGTTATGAGATGGGCGCCAGTAAGGCAGCAATAAGATTGCCGTTACCTTTCCAAAATGAATACAAATCAGTGATCAACACATTAGAAATAACTCAGATCATCACAACGAATATCTTTTCTTATTTTTAGTAGTGCATTTTTGCAAAATCCTTGTTTGCAGACTTGTGCGCTTGGTCTCAATTTGGAACAGCTCACATCAATGTCTGGCTTTAGCGATTCTTGCGAATGGTGATCTTCTCGGCACACTTCATGGTTCCCTCTCTCTTGCTCTCTCGGCTTGCTTCCTGACAGTCTCACCCGCCATTTGAAATTAACCCCATTTTATAGGCTGCACATGTAGTGCACAGGGGGTAACGCTGCTATCTCACTCCGGAGGAGGCAGAGGCAGTCCGTTACGATATAGTATATTTATAAAATAGGCTATAAAATAGGCCTTTGATAAAAAAGCAGCCTGAACTAAAATGAAAAAATAATAAAAAAAATAGAGACGCACGCACACACTTTCTACATGGTTCGATTTTTGTTTTCATTGCATTGTGGTGGTAGGCACACAAGTTTGATAAAATATAAAAAATAATAGGCTAATAAAATAGGCAGACTACACTAAACGTCTGCCCAGTTACACGAAAGGTCTGCATGGGTTGAACGTAACGTCCTTAGGTCTTCTACGAAAGATCCGCAGGTACTGCACGAAACGCCCCATGCCTTCTATGAATGGTCCAACGTTTTGTTCGAATGGTCCCCTCTCAGCAATTCATTAGACGAATCGTCTCGAATTCTTCCATGATGATGTAGGGCCTCTATATAATATACAGCACCTTCCCACACACACACACACACACACACACATAAACACACGCCACATGCCACAAAAGCACACACACAAACACACACACAAACACACCACACACACACACCCCACACACCAGACGCACACACACACACACACCACACACCAGACGCACACACACACACACACACACACACACCCAGGTGCTGCTCTATATAGCTCTCTATTTAATAGGGTTTTTTCGGACGCTGCTCGGCCCCAGATTGTCGTAGAGACTCCGTTCAAGCGTCTACGGACTCGAGAGGTCAGCCCGGATCTGTTGATGATTGTCTCCACTATGCTTGGCTCAGTGCCCGGATCTTCATTTTTTTACACACACACACACAAACACACACACACACACACACACACACACACACACACACACACACACACACACACACACACACACACACACACACACACACACACACACACACACGCACACACGAGTGATTCTAAGATTACTGTGTGCTTTTAGATCCATGGATTTTAATTCCACTAACTATTAACTGCATCCAATGATGTTTTGGACCTTAGCACACATTTGTCTTTCATACAACACAGAAAGTGAAGACATAACATTATTTTCCTCTGCATGAATGAATGTTTAATACTGTTTTTTGGACGTTTTCATGCCGCCCTTGTTTTCAGATATCAGATTCAGTCTTCATATTAGCATGTAAAAAAACCAAGATCATTGCAAATGTTGATTCATGGTAGGTATCACAATATGATAAAACTGTTAACAAGTCTATCGTGCTTTCTATTATGCCTTCAATTGGCTATTTTGTGTGCGTCCCGTGTCAACATGTTAACCGTGTCACATACTGAAACTGCCACCATAAATCAGTAAGGGTTTGGTCCTAAGTCCTCTGACCGACGCCATAACATGTCATTACCTCTTTGGGTGGTAATGTGAAGACTGTTTGGTAAGTTTTGAGTTCACCTCTTCCATAATTGCATCCCTGAAACGCGCAGCGTCCGTCACCGCGTCCGCCACTCCGTCCGCCACCGCGTCCGCCACCGAGTTAGGTCTTTCGTGTTAACGCAATAACTTTTGAATGGATGGATGGATTTGTCCCAGATTTGGTGTGTGAATGCTCTAGGGTCGGTTCATGAACTGATTTGAGTTTGGAGGTCAACACTTTCAAGATGGCCGAATTCAATATGGCCAAATTTTTGATTTGCCTGTAACTTCTGAGCAGGTGGAAGGATTTGTACCAGTTTGGTGTGTGAATGCTCTAGGGAAGGTTCATGAACTGATTTGAGTTTGGAGGTCAAGACTTTCAAAATGACAGAATTTTTATTTGGCCCATAACACCTGACTGGGTGGATTGATTTGCCCGGTAACACCTTATTTTAATGGTTCACCATTTCAGTGAATCTACCACTTTAGGTACAGTGTAATAACCAGTGTAACAATATCTAATGTCATGTAATACTAGTGTAATACCAGTGTAACAATATGCAATACCATGTAATACCACTTGCACACAAATACATGATGTATACTGGTATTACATGGTATTAAATATTGTTATTACACTGTACCTAATGTGGTAGATCAAGATTCAAGATTGGGTAGCAGGGGTGGGTAGCAGAAAGAACCAGAGGACGCTTTGAAGATTAAGGGGAGGGGTGGGCACTGGATAGCTTATCACCCCACTCTGAGCCATAGCTCAAACCGTCCCAGGGGCGGCCTCGCACTGTCCCATAGCAAGAGAAAAACACCTCCAGGTGCCAGTGGTAATTGGGAGGGAGGCAGAGAGTCCAGACATTGCTTGTCCTCCAAGGAGAGATGATAGTCCTGACCTAGGCGCCAAAGCAAAATAAGATTTATGTTTAGGTTATGCAGACATTCCTTTTCTATTCTGCAGTCATTCTCATGTGACTGGCCACACGTTTCACATACAGTTGAAGTTCGAGCAACCTAGCTTCCAAGCTGATCGATTCCATCTGGCGATCATGCGCGACAAGTCCATCAATGCAGCGATCAATAGCTTCAAGGTGGCGATGTCCGGCCACAACCATTTCCATCAATTTGTCCATCTGGCAATGACCAGCCACAAAACCCTCCAAAGCGTGATTCACGACCACATTCTGTGCTCATCTCACTGCCCACCCGATCAATTGAGCCGGACAGCCTGGGGCCACTAATGGCTGCCCATACCTTTGAGCAAATGCGGTACAGCAGTCCCAAGGATAATCCAATTCCCAAGGAACTTGCCACCAAGTAGCCGAAAGTGTAGACATCTTCTACGTCCTCAATGTTTAACGGAGCCAGACACATGACGTTCCACTTCCCCCACGAGTCCATCACATAGCCAGCTGCCGTTGTCCCATCAGGACAGTTGGGCTCCCCCGAACCCACTTTGATCTTCGAAAAGATGGTGTCAATTGCGTTGAAAGACCAGTTGACCAAATCCATTGTAATTTCTTTTCAGGAGAACAGGACAGCGTGGAGTCTCAGCAGAATTAAGTCAGACAAGACAGAGTGCCACAGCAGGGGAAAGCGATAGGAGACAGGAGATAGGGAAAGGGAAAAGGTAGGGGGAAAGAGAGCTTGGGAGCTCTGAAGAAACACGTCCGCCTCCTCCGAGAGCAGCAACAACTGTAATAGTGAACCATTAAAACAGTCTTACCATTTGCCCCATTTTTTTGCTTCATTTTCACAGTAGTCGTTTGATTTTAGGCCTATGCACGTCATTCATCTATGTATAGATATTACATATATATTTCTGTTGTATTATGTATTCATCATATAGGGCTGGGAATCGATCCAAATTTCCTGGATCAATTCGATTCCGAACCAGAAGGCTATGATCCGAATCGATCCGATCCGATTCAACATCGATCTTTTGTATAGCTGACCTGTCGCTTTAACCCATTTATGCCTAGAATTCTAAGACCGGTTATAAAAACCTAAATATCTCAGCCTTTGATGCCCACACAAACATGAAATACCTTGGTATGTGAGAAATAAGTGGGAAACTGTGGAAGAGAGCTACAGGATGTGGTTGAGCAAATTGCCTGTCAACTGTGTTCTCAACATAATCATAAGAACCTGAATTAGAAATCAAAAGTAGAAAAACATAGGTAAAGCGTACAAAGACAAGAATTGACCAAGGTGTTTTGGTGAATGTTCTGAGGTCTTCAGTTGGCAAAACACCCTGAAAATGGCTGAAATGTCAAGCTGTGTCACTGTCAATTGTGTTACACGTCTGCTATGACAGTTGAGGAGGAGTATGTTTTAGCCAATGTACGTATCTCCTTATTGATAGACAAAAGAACAAAATCATTTGTTTTAGGGAGATGGGTTTGTCTGCTCTGTTTTCTCTCCTAAAAAAGTGCCAACTTGTACCCCTGCACTGTTGACCGTAACACAGTTGAATAACACAGCTGACTGTTTTGAAACTTTTTTTGTGCTATTGATCTCTTACATGTTGGCAAAATCCTATGAACAAATACTAGGGATTATATCAGGAGAGGGAAGTCTTGTGTAAGGAGGGTGACTAAATTCAAATCAGATGTTACAGGGATTTATAATGAAAAAAGTGTCAGTCTGTATCACAGTGCATCATGAAATCCTATTTATAAAGCTCAACAATCACATTTTCCATATCAGTTCCACAGATTAAGGACAACATTATTGTTAACGGACATAAGCACTTTCAAATGTATGTTGTTTCAACTGTCTAGTATTTTTATATATGTTTGAAATGACATAGTATTTGTCCATAACACTGTTGACAAAATAATCAATCAAATGTTCACTTTCATTAAAATATTTGACAAATTATTTAAGATTTAGCTTGGCAATTTGTTTGTTTGGAAATCTAAATGTATACACTCTGGAAACATCTAGGTCATCTGTTTAAAACAATCTGATAATGGACATTTTGCTTTTGCGAAAAGCGCACTCTAATCATAGAATCACACACACACACACACACACACACACACACACACACACACAAAGGGTTTTTGGTCATGCCGCCCAGAAGTACAAGCCTTCCTATCACGCACACCCGGACAAGGCCTCGCCCCCTTGGACCCCCAACACGCCCCCTAGCATATTTACANCCCCCCCCACCCCCCCCCCATTAACCCCCCCCCCCCCCCCCCCCCCCCCCCTCTCCCCCCCCCCCCTCTTCCCCCCCCCCCCCCCCCCCCCCCCCCCCCCCCTCCCCCCCCCCCCCCCCCCGCCCCCCCCTTAGAAAGAAAATATATTCAGGTAAAATACCTCACACACACACACAGGTGTATTATTATGTTATACAGTATACAGCCCCCCCCCCCCCCCCACACACACACACACACACACACACAACACTTGGACTAGCAGATACATACCTGTGTCAACCTCAGCACTGTTTGTGTCATCTACAGGTGTCATTTACTCCAGAGTAGGAGAGACAGCCACCCTGCCTTGTGACGGTGTGGGGGGTCAAAACTGCTCCTCTGTGGAATGGCTTGAGGGTTTGAGCTATAGTAAGATCTGGCCAGACGCGCCCCCTGAGCGAGCTGGAAGACTCCGTCTGCTCCCTGACTGTTCCCTCCACATCACCAACATCACCACTGAGGAGGCTGGAAACTACAGATGTTACAATCCCCTGAGTGGTCAGAGGAAAGAATTTCTGCTCATTCTTCTTGACGGTAGGTGTTTAGTTACAGAGTTACAGCCATGAAATGACACACCTGCCACAGTGAAATTGGGTGTAAAAGAGAGAAATGACTTAACACTGAAGTGAATGTGTATGTGAATAATGTCTACTGTCTAAAGTTTCTCAACAGGGGCTCTACAGCTCCAAAGGGGGCATTGGGGAGCCCTAGGGGGGCGTTGAGAAGGATATAGCTGAGAGGGGTCGGTGCTTATGGCGCATTCCCCAACAGTGGGAGATGGGTTGTTTCTGACTTCCTACTTGCTCAAATGCATTGGAATGTCTGTTGAAGAGGAATCTTCAAATCGCGAGCTAGGGCCAAATCGAAGCAAACTGACTTTGTCGCATTGACAATCGTGATGTCATCACAGCAAAGGCAGCGCACAGTGTTAGGAATAATAATAATAATAATAATAATAATTGTATTTGTATAGCACTGTGTCATACAAGGCATGTAACTCAAAGTGCTTAACAAATGGGAAAAAACATTGTTAGAGATAGATTTAAAAGGAGAGGTATAGAGGAGAGGCAGAAAAAGCAGGAAGGCAGAGGAAGAAGAGATAGACAGAGAATGTAGAGTCATAAGGTCAACGTAGGTTAGGACCAGGATTCTTAGATGTGTAAGGTCCAAAGTGGCTGGGCCTATCATAAGTCATAGATAGTCACACAGAGATTAGGAATAGTTTGTTTATGTTGCATATTACTCAGCAATCGTCATTCTATGGACAAATAGAGTTGATTCGGACTGGGTAACGGTTGCAAAACCGCCCGTGAACTTTTGTATGGTGTAGTTATATTACCATTGCCTCTCTAAAAGATGAAATGTGGCTAAATGAGACAAAAAATGGTTTGTTTACACTTTAGAGAAGTGGATATGTATTTTTGTCCCTCCATGTTTGTAGTTTGTTTGAATTGCTGGTTGGAACGCTTTCAAGTGTGAGGTACACTGTAACAAATAGCTGTTTATTTACGGAAATTCTGCAACAGCATTCTACTGCTTTTTGAAAAAACAGACAACTACTGTGAAAATATTACTTTGAGTCACATATTGAGCATAAACAGTAAGTACTGCACAATAGCAGTATTCGCCGTTGTGGAAAAAAATAGAGATGCACCGGATCCTGATTTTTAGGATCCTGCCGGATACCAGATCCACTGAATAAGATCCTGCCGGATCCGGAACCGGATACCGGATCCTACAAAAGGTTTGAAACATATAGTCTACTCGCACACGTGGGCCCTTTTTATTACGTTGGCGCAAACTATTGTTTAGACTCATTGGCTTATTGCCACACTGCCTTCAATAGCCGCTTCCAAAGGGATTTCACTCCATGCAGTGATTGGGGTTGTGAAAGACTGAAAAGCCTAGGCTAGACATGCACCAGACCCTGATTTTTAGGTAACATGCCGGATACCGGATCCACTGCTTAAGATCCTGCCGGACCCGGACCCTGTGAAAAACTCTATTATCCTGACGGATCCGGTGCATCTCTAGAAAATAACAAGTTATTTTAGGCAGCACCATTGAAACCCATTCATCCTCCACTTGTCCGTGATCACCATCAAACTTCAATACCACCTGAAGAACTGAAGTCATTCTGACTGGTTAAAGATTATCTGATACTATCAAGCATGATGAAACAATTTATAAGGAAACTGCAATACTTAAAAAGTGCTTGATGCAGCAAAGTGTGAGTAGCACATGCATTTTGATAGTGATGAAAGTGTGAATGGCTGAAACATTTTAAGAACTTGTAACACTCTTGCAACAAGCAGCCCCATCTAAACCAATCTGCTAATCAGTGCCTGGCCTCACCTGAGTAGGGCTGTTATGCCATTATTCAATTACGGGCGTCACCTGCCAAGGGCCTGATGACTCTGGTCACATGGTACTCTTGCACCTGTATATAAATCTGGACTATCAACACTTCAGTTGCTTGCCTGCCTGCTGGCTGGCCTGCATGGCACAGCATAGCACTTGTTTGCCTACAAGCTTGCTTACATGCTTGCACACTTTCCTCTTTGTGAAAGCTTGCTGTATGTGGCATCATTTGTGGCATTGTGGCATATAATGTGCCTGCTGCAAATTAGGCATTGCTTTGAGAGCTAGCTTGTAGTGCTGCTTGTTTGCTGTGCTACTTGGTGCAAAATATTTTTTTAAAGACTGACCAATGCTATATTCATCATTGGCTCATCAAGAGATACAGTAAAAAGCCCACCTTGCACACTATCATTGTAACATAGCACTGCGTACTCTGACATTTTGTTCATGCCCACACTTTCAAAGGACCACCGCAAACCATTTTCTCAATACAGCATTGCGCCATAGTATCATGCTCAAGGCACTCCAGACATGGTGAACGATGGGAGGGTGGGGTGGTAACATGGCCAGGGTACCACAGTTATGGAGAATGATGGGTGGGGTGGGAAGTTGCCATGGCCATATTCAACTATGACCCAGTATTTGCCTGTCATCACACAGTACAATTCAACTTTTTAACTGAAATGTACTGTTATTTTTCTGTAGAGTACTGTTATTTAACAGTTCAATTGCTGCTAAAAAAAAAAATATATACTGTGATACATTAAACAGCAATGAGCTGTATTTGATTTTTGGTGTGAAATAACAGTAGAATTACAGGTAAATATAATTGCCAGTAACTGCCGTTATTTTGAAGGGAAATTTTCTTAGAGTGTAGCTGACTCCTGGTTGCATATTGGGATGCTCCTACCGCTGGGGAAAGCAGCATTAATACATGTCCATGCATGCCACAACAAACAACATTGTCCACACCACACAGGCCCAGTCTTCTCTCAGCATCCTGGGATGGCCGTGTACAAACCAGGGCTGTAGTCAAGTCCACCTTTGTAGAGTCCAAAACCAGAATAGTCAAGTCCGAGTCAAAAGAGTTTCGAGTCCGAGACAAGACTGAGTCCAACAAGATTCGAGTCCAAGTCAAGTCCGAGTCACATGTCGGTCAGTGTTAAACAATGAAAAGGATGAATGTCAATTATGAGAATGTTTGAAGGTAACCTATATGCCATGGATGTGAAGACAAACTTGTATGTTGTTGGATTTCAAGCTCCACTCTAGAATTTATGATAGCCAATGCTCTGAACAAAATAAAGACAGACCTGGCCGAGTCCAAAAGCTTAATTTGGCAAGACCAGTGTCCGAGTCCATGACAAGTCCGAGTCCAATTGATGGCGAGTCCAAGACAAGTCCAAGTCCATAGAAAAACTCGAGTACTACAGCCCTGGTACAAACACACTCATAACACTAGCTCATAACAAACTCATAACACAGCTAGTCACATCTACATTTGTCTCTGCATTAGACTATGGTGACATTCTTTATATGCATGGTTCTAAATCAGTGCTACGGGCTCTAGACTCTGTTACCACTCAGCATTACGCTTTATTACTGGAGCCAAATAACACACCATTGTGACCTGTATAGTTTGCCAGGTTGCCACCCACTGTCAGTACGTAGGCAGCTTCATTGGCTTACTTTTATTTACAAAGTAGTCATTGGTCTGCTTCCCTCTTGTTTGTCAATGTTTTCTTGGGCCTAAAATAATAGATATAATCTTAGATCAAAGGATATTATTCTCTTTAACCCACCAACCCCTAGAACCAACCTTGGAAAATTAGCATTTCAATACAATCCCCCCTCAACCTGGAATGAACTTCAGAAACAGCTAGGACTAGACGTCTTAATTCCATTGTATGATTTTAAGTCATGCATTGCGGACACTTTGCATTGTCAGTGTGAGTGTTTTTGAAGTTTTTAGGTTAAGGTTAATATATTGAACAAAATCAGTGTAGCATGTCTTATGTTCATCTTGTGAGCAGTGGTGTAGTCTACGTAGGATGCAGGTATACGCAGTATACCCACTTCTAAATTTTAGGGACTTCAGTATACCCACTTAAAATTGATTAGAATTGTTTAGAATAGCATAAGTATATACAGTATACCCACTACAAAAAAGTACACTACACCACTGCTTGTGAGTGTCTGCTATGTTGGTCTATGCTTCTTGTCCTAGTTTTGTTTTTTATCTCTGAACCTCTATCTATCCTGTTGCCCTATACGCTATGTTTTTCTCTTGCCTTTCTTGCTGAGTATTGTGCATTTGTGCTGTCTGGTATGGTGTCGTCTGGTATGGTGTTGCAGATGTCTTGCCATCTTGATGAGCTCTGTTTGTCTAGTTTGCATGTTTTTGTTATGTCCTGCATATTTCTATACCTAAATGGTTATGTCCTGCATGGTTTTATGTCTTAATCTTTTATGCTTTGCTTTCTGTGTTTATGTTGTCTTTTGTGACTTGTTTGTTTCTGTCTGTATCGGGAGTCCTACGTAGTGTGTTTTGCGTTTTTTGTTGCTCTCTTGGCTAGGGCCCACTTGAAAAAAATAGGCAACTGCCTCAATATGACTACCCTAGTAAAATAAAGGAGAAATAAAAAATAAAATAAACACACAGACACACACATTGCCACAATTGGAGTTGCCGGTCCATTCGTCTTGTTTCTAGAGAAAAGGGCCAAAGATGTTAGGGTTATACATGCACACACTTCCAGTCATCCTTCATGTGTTCACGTGCCCCTGATCCTCTGCCTGGCAAAACAACATATGTGGCCTTGGAGAAGATGTTCCTGCTTCCAACAGGTCACTTGTCCCCGTCCCCATTAGCTTGCGATGGTTCCATCCTCAGACTTGTATTTTACATGAAAGGATATCATAACATCATTCTTTAGGCCACAAGCATGTGACACCTCTCCACAACAAGGCTTTAGCCCACCACCTCGACAGGGCACATCCGGTCATAGAAAGTACAGGTGACGTCAACAACACTTGTGCAAACATACCAATGGATCATCATCATACAATATTCTATTTCAGTTGAAACCGGTCCCTGTGCCTCTTCCAGCCAGAGCCAGTTTGATACAGCCTTGGTCATGGTGACCACCTGTTGTCTTCCTTCTGACGCCAAAAGGACCTTCTGTCCCGACTCGGGCTAGTAGAAGGCTCATCAGCTTAACCCCAGTTCCCCAAATCAAAAGACTCCCTCTCTTGTGGTCCCGTAGTTTAAGCTTAATCTATTCAAAATCAACACATTGTAATAACTCAACATATTTCCACTCTACACATGATCAAACACACCAATTTCTATAACCTGATTAAACAGCTAACACTAAATAAAAATAATTAATAATATATTTTATTTATATTATGCTTTTCATGGCACTCAAAGACGCTTTACAGATAGGCAACATAAAAACAAAATAACATACAAACACTCAAAGACATACAGAGACTCAATGTACAAAACAGGGACGCAACAAAATAGATGGCTGTGGAAAGTCCATGATGAAATGGAACATTCACGTTTGGTGGAGATGATAAGCAAATCCCACGACAGGAGCTGCGATGGAGGGCCGTGGGGATACGAAAATCCGGAGTCTTCCGTCGTGGGGGGCGAGCTCGGCCGAGGGAGGCAGGCAAACAAGCAGATTAAATTCTTTTAAATGAAGTGGCGAAATGCTGTGGACCAGGTCGCTGAGACGCTTAGGCAGGGAGGCATCCGAGCACGCCGTCAGTCAACAGAATCCAGACGTGAGGCTGGACGCTGTGAGACAGAACGGTGTCTAGTAGTTGGTGTAGCCAGCAACCAGGGGATGGCACAAGTTGGTGAGGCCAGCAGCCACGTTGGCTCAACAGCAGTCCAAGCTCCCTGGAGCAGCATTGGAAACAGGTGTTGTTGATTTCTGGCAGCCAGAGCAGCGGGCCAACGCCATGCAACAGGTAGGCCGTCATGATTTGCCCACAGCCAAGCGTCGGCGACTAGTTTGTATGTCCAAAAAGGTATAAGATAGTCCGAAAGTTGTCAAAGTGAGTTTGAGTCGTTAATGGAGCCTAATTGAGTGGAAAAGTACGAGCAGCGGCTGCTAAAACGTGGCAGCATTCACCCGCACTCATTCCGGAAGCTAAAACACTAAATGTGAACATATAATTAGTATAAACCATACAGGCCATTAACTTTGTTGAAATATGAATAAATGGTTAATCTTAACTTGTAAGATTCTCTCTGGTAGCTATATGATATCAACACTGTTCAAATAATCATTCGTCTATCGTGTTTTTGTGTATGCGTGTGTTTTTGTCATCTACAGGTGTCATTTACTCCAGTGTAGGAGGGACAGCCACCCTGCCCGGTGACGGTGTGGGGGGTCCAAACTGCTCCTCTTTGGAATGGCATGACTATCCAGATGTTTGGGGCTTCAAGTTCACATTTCAAGGAGATGACTGGAGAGTTTCCACCAGGAAGATCTGGCCGGACGCGCCCCCTGAGCGAGCTGAAAGACTCAGTCTGCTCCCTGACTGTTCCCTCCACATCACCAACATCACCACTGAGGAGGCTGGATACTACAGATGTTACAATCCCCTGAGTGGTCGGAGTAAAGAGTTTCTCTTTATTCTTCTTGACGGTAAGTGTTCAGTTACATCTTTGAAATTGTGTGTGTGTGTGTCTGTGTGTGTGTGTTTGTGTTTTTCTGTGTGTCTATCGATGGATATTGGGTGTTTTGTGTGTGTGATATAGTGTTAATGATGGTTCCATGATGATGTAACCTCTTTGATGATGTCATGATTTGGAGTCTGATGATGTCACCTGTCTTGCAGTTCCATCTTCCCCCAGCGAGAATGAGGTGGAGTCTGAAGATCATGTGACTCTCCCCTGTGTCCTTCACACTGGCTTTGACTGTGACCTGTCGACTCTGCATCCGGATTTTAACCTCAGCTGGGTGGAGGTGGCAGGGACTAACCTGTGGACCTCCACCAATTACCAGACCAGGAAAACATCTGCCTGCCGCACCACCCTGACGGTCAACCTCACAAGTCCCGCCCCTTACAGCCAGCGAAGGTGCCAGGTGACTACAGGAGGCCAAGTGCAGGTGTCTTCTGCCCTCCACACCTTTGGATCCTTTCTAGCAGGTGAAATACACACACACATTCATATTCACACGCACACACACGTTCAAAGAATCCAATATTGATCCAAAAATGTGTAGTACATGGACGTCAGAGGTTGTGTTAGACTTTGTCATAGTATGTTTTTATCCATCATTTCATTTCTCAATGAAGGGGGTGACGACCCCGCACTGGGAACAACACATGCTTAATTTGCAGCCAGCTGAGAGTAAACCGCTGTGAATACATGCCCTTTCACTAGACATTCATTCCCCAACTTTGAGGATCGAATCCATTTTGCTATGTCACCGTTTATCACTTATCGCTTTCTCTCTGTTCCCATCTCTATCTCTAATCGCATTGTTTAAAAAAACACACAGATCTCTCTCTCACTGTCGTGCGTCTGATTCAGTGTCCAGCACTTTGGTCACTCACCACCACAAACACTTTTTTAAAAGACACATGCAGATCTCACCCACTCTTTTTGCTCTGATTCTGATCAATGTATCGATGTACCCCCCCCATAACTCATGAACAGAATACTGTATGACCACCAAACTTGGTGGAGATGATCTACATATGGGAATGTATGAATTACATAATTCTGGTGTCACTATGTGGTATTATGACATCATCATGATGTCATTATCTGATTTTAATGACAAAAATCTCACCATAATGTATTGTCCATCAAATGTAGGTAATGCACTTAAATTGTAATGATGATATGCTTCAGACCACTTAAATGCTCACACAGTTGTGTGATGCTAACTTAAATAACACAAAAATAGGAAAAAATATGTCACAAAATATTGTCATAGATATGGTAAGGTGGTTTCAGTTTCTCATAACATTGCATCAATTGTTAAGTCCTCGACAACAGGATATATCATCACCAAATTTGCAGGGCATGATATACATGACACACTTAAGCAATGACAAATGAACAGAATGAATGAAATTGAGGTGAAATGTGCGTTGATAAAGACAAAGTCCACCGCGATGATGTATGTGGCGACGTCTTCAAATTAGCATTTGCATACATAAGTGATAATAAATTAAGATGACATTAAATTAGGTATCTTATGTAGGTAATTTGTGTTAATGTAATGGAATAACTATACAAAAAGTAGTATGTGATAAGGAAGGAACAATAATGAGACTTAGATCAGTGATTTTTGGTCAGATATACCTGTCAGTAAACCGTTGCCATGGCAATGACAAAACTGACAAACCTAATCTTTTGGTAATGTAAGCTAAGGCGTTAAGTTCTGCCAGGAAGATGAGACGGTATTCAGCTCAATTATTCCCTTAAATTAACCAACCAATCACTGTTCTTGTTCTTAGGCACACCCTCTCCCTTGCATTCTCATTCATTTGCCTACAGCCAATAGGAAGCCTGCCCACTCATTTATAAACCCTCTGTCTATCTCTGCTCTTCTGCTGACTAGAGTACGCTGGTGTCAACGCTAGTACTCACATTCCTTCTCTCTGCTGCGTAGTCTCTTTGCTGCTGTCTCCCAAATCCTCTGCCATCGTTTTTTGTTCTAGTCCAAGCCACGCTTTAGGGCCACCATCTGCCGAATAGTCCACGTCGCGTCAAGCTTACAGGCAGCGAAATCACTCGTGGCCTTCAACACTGTCTGTCTCAAGTTCAGTCGAGCCTCCTCCCCCGTCGAAGCCGACGATCCTCCAGCCGGCGAGAGCCCATAGCTCTAGCCTGCTACTTCACTCTTGTTTCTCAGGTAGAACCATCTTCAGTCCGGTAGAGTCGCGTCGCATTCGTCGTGGATTCAGCACGCCAGATAGCCTTTCCTACCTTCGAGTAGTTCTAATATTCAAACTTGCCCGGAATGCTCCCCAGTTGGCTTTTCGGTCACTCACCGATAAGCACTTCAGCGAAAGGCGGTGGTTACTAACTGCCCCAGCCGGGTTTTAGTGCTATGCCTCGGGCGGCTCGTGGCTGTTCTTGCGCAGGTAAGTTGGTGACTGTGCTATCCTGCGCGTTTACCTGGCTCAGTCGCTCCTTCCGACATGGTGAGTACAACCTTACGACGCTAATGTGTCTTCGCAGATTTCTGACCCCGAAATTGTATAATGGCTTGTAATTAGACGCCAACTCGGCAAGCAAATGTCATGGCAAGTTCATGTGTTCAGGCTCCCCACTTCCGGGGTCGTGTATATGCAATCACATTAAAAGTAACCCAACCAAAACGCGTCTGGTATTTCAGATGCCCACACAACCGAGCTGGATTTGCCTCGTAGTTTGTATGTAGGCTATCCCATTTCTCTACGGTAGCTGTCGCCAGTTTCCGTCATGGTTATTATATCATACCCGCCCTTGCCATGTTAGCCGTTTCTGTTATCTGAGTTTTCCTTGTTTATCTTGTAGATCGCCATCACTTCGCTCCGAGGGTCGAAGGAGCCCGCGGGTCGTACATGGATTCCTCTGAAGGTCACACTTGAGATGTACACTAGTGGAACTCATGACTTGCGGTAACTTCTGTCCTGCGTCACTACTCCTGGCGCATTCTAACTCCAGGTCTCTAGCGTGGCCAACATTTACCTAATTCCAATTCACCTGCCGGCAACTTCAATGCCTTCATAGTGGGCTAATAATAATTTCGCGTTCATGTCTTGTTGCCAGGTTTGCTCACCTCTCTCTAACTGGCTAATGTTGGTACGCATTCAGAGCTATCCTGCTCAGAGAATTGCCATGCTTAACAGTGCACGCTCTGTCATCTGTCTTCTGCCTTCTTTGTAATACTGTATCTGTATTCGTTTCTCGCAGCTCAAGAGAACAGGACTGCCCCAGTCGTCAGTAGTGCCCAACGTGCCACATTTATGCACAAAGGTTCACTGTGTAATTCCAGAGTCATCATTCCCATTCGCTAGTGTTATATTTTCATGACTACTCTCAACCATCATTTAATTCCAGGGTTCATTATGGCTGGAAATAATTAAAATAAATTAATAATAATTATAATAATAATGATAATGAAAAAAAAAGAAAAAAAAAGGCACTTTTCATACATAAGGAGGGGACATTCTCCACGGTCTTCCATTTCAAGTTTCCAGAAATGGCCATTCTCACTGTCAGGACGTGCCATACATTGGTCATATTGGTCAATATTTATTGTTTGGTAAATACTGAGGATGAAATTTGATGATAGTTAGCAGCACAGTTTCCATGATCAGCATGGTGATAACTACTCTGTCCACCATCTTACACAGTCCGCCTTTGAGTTATTATCATCCATCTCGTATCACTGACTCCCGGTCTGTTTCCCTATAGGCTGGCTCCCACACCCATCACTGAATTCAGGACAAAGCACATGGTCTCGCACATGTATGTTCAGTGTGATGGAGGTGCACAAAGATCTCTTTCGCTTCCAGGTTACCACGGGTCGCAGGATCTCGACCTTTCTTTCTTTCCAGCACGTGGCGGGCCTTGTCGCCATAATCATCCTGGCTAATTTCCTCTAGTGTCCTTGCCCGTGACCTCCACTAGTTTCTTGGGCCTCCCTTGACGTCCGACACAGTAACGAATTATTCGTCATTCTTTATGATTTGTTGAATCGGATTAATCAATAACTTCATTTTGTCAATGTATGATTAATACGCTAAATGTATGAAAGTAATATGATTATTTAATTCATTATTTTACAAAGCCCATCAGGCTCGTTCACACAATCCTAGGCTATAATTCTCGCTCTCAGTGCCCAAACAATTGAATATTCGCATAGGATATAACAGTAGTTCGGGCTGCGTCTGCCGACCGCTTGTCGCACCCGGCGTTACCTGCTCTCACACCTTTACGCAGGTATGTAGGTCAGCCGGAGTTCCAGCCATCGGTTGCCTCCCTGCTTGTGCCTCGCTCTGTAACCTTGCTTGTTTCTTACAGTGACTTCATTCTCATATCTGGTGGCGGTGTTTACCTAACTTGCCCTCATCTTTTGGGGGCTAATTGCGATTGTAGATACCCTGATGTTTATGAGCCTTTGTCATTCTTCTTGTATTCTAGTTACTTCCTAGTACTTTTCTGTGTTTTTGGATTTCGTACTGCTGAAACACCCCTGTCTCCGAGCCAAATTTTTCCCTGGTGGAGACTAATACAGTAACCTAACCTAACAGTAACTTCATTCTCATATCTGGTGGCGGTGGTTACCCAACTCGCCCTCATCTTATGGGGGCTAGTTGCAATTGTAGATACCTTGATCTTGCAGTAACAGGCCAGGTCCTTAGGCCACACTCGGTCACGAGTCTTGTTCAATTTATTGCCCAGTTCTTCTTTGCACCCTATTCGCTCCCCGGTCATTAGTTCGGCCCTGCCCAGTAATCAGACAGGGCTATCCACTGGATATGCTGCAATTAAGGCCTCCGGGTCAAGCTATCACGTTAACGCCGGGGAGCCGTCCTCTGTTTCTCCTATCTGATTCCTTCCGTCCACTATCTCCCTACTCACAGTTATCCGTAACTTTATGCCTTTCCTTCACAGTCACAACCGTTCTCATGGATGCTCGTTCCCTCCCCATTTCGTAGCTTCCAGAATACGACGGACCACACTGCAGCCAGCATTTCCCATCCAAATTAGGCAGCAAATGTAACGCTGATGGACACTGCATGTCTATCCCTTTGTCATTATATCATTCGGAAATGACTACAAGAATGATAATTTATAGTTCATTACAACTTCTTGACCAAATTTATCGTACAGCTCATTTGTTGTCGCGACGGCCCTGCTCTCAACTTCCAGCAGGTTTAGTTGACCATAGCAACTACACAGGGGCCTTAATGTATCCATTCTGTGCCTTTAAAAGCAGAGAAACCGTGTTCCTGCACAGCGCCTCAGGATCCTCCGGATGGGTGCGGTTCCTAGGGGTCTCTCTGCCTTGCTCATTGAGACCTACAAGACGGTATCTCCTGGTGATGCATCTCTCATCCAACGAAGCCTTGCGCCCCGGTACAGCCAGCAAAGCCGGTACAGTCAACTAAGCCCGGTCGCCTGGTACAGTCAACGAAGCCCGGTTCAAGCTCGGTACAGTCAACGAAGCCCTGTTTAAAGCCGGTACTATCAGTGAAGCCCAGTACGGCTTACGAATCCCGGTCACCCGGCTCAATCAGCACAGCCCAGTACATTCAATCCACTTCGACACCGGCGGCCTAGCTCGGCCCGTAGGTCAGTGTCAATACTCAGTTTTCACCCAAGCTCGCTTTAGTAGCCCCTCATTCAGTGTTCTAGCCCAGCACGTTCCTACTTGTCTGTTGGAGTTCAGCTCTCACTCCCCCAAGCATGTCTGCGACGCATATGATATTTGCGTACCCCTAAACCTTCTTGTCTTCTCAGGCCTTGTCCTTCCAAACTCGAACCCGGTGAGTCTCGTCGGCCCTGGTCATTATCCGTAAGTCTGGTGGGTACATCATTCATTTTCACACTATTTTTGGGGGGTTGGCTTTCACCTCCTGCCATCCCTGACGGCAGGTCATGCGCACCATCTTTCAAACTCCAATGATTTTCAAGCTCATTCGTAAGTAAGTCACGTTTTACCTATCAGTAAATAATGCCATTCGTATCATAATGAAAAACCCTCTCAGTTTCTGGAGAATTCATCCGAATATTACATCATGATGCTTCAAGCCTAGTCCTTCCTTCTCGATTCATGCGAGTATTCAATACTTACCTAAACTCTCTTTGGGGGTAGGCTCTCGCCCCTGCCTTATCCATCGGCAGGATATGCGCCCTCTTCATCTGAATTATTCTAAGCAGGCGGGGGCCTCCGCCAAAGACAATCACTACTGCATACTTCAGTGTTTCAATAAATCTCTTAAACTTCTTTTGGTCTATCGAGTCTTTCATGGTAGAAATGTAAGCTAAGGCGTTAAGTTCTGCCAGGAAGATGAGACGGTATTCAGCTCAATTATTCCCTTAAATTAACCAACCAATCACTGTTCTTGTTCTTAGGCACACCCTCTCCCTTGCATTCTCATTCATTTGCCTACAGCCAATAGGAAGCCTGCCCACTCATTTATAAACCCTCTGTCTATCTCTGCTCTTCTGCTGACTAGAGTATGCTGGTGTCAACGCTCCCACCACCTCCCCTTCAACCTCCATTGCTGGCCCGTCCTCGTCCCATGTGGAGAATCTGCAAGGTGTCCCTGCTTTCGACGCAGTTCGGCATCTTCCCTTCAGCCTTGCCACCACAAGGATGCTGAGAGCATCTGCCCTAATCTTCGCGGTCCCAGGTCGATGGTCCTCTCGTTAATCTGCTGTGAATGCTACCACCTCCAGCCACCGTCACCAGTTGGTCCCCGTCCTGTGAAGGGGGGTAGGCTCTCGCCCCTGCCTTATCCATTGGCAGGATATGCGCCCTCTTCATCTGAATTATTCTAAGCAGGCGGGGGCCTCCGCCAAAGACAATCACTACTGCATACTTCAGTGTTTCAATAAATCTCTTAAACTTCTTTTGGTCTATCGAGTCTTTCATGGTAGAACTAAACTGTAGCCAACTAAATTTTAGGAAAAGTCACCAAGTTTCATAGTCATAGCTTAAGTCGTTAAGGAATTATGTAAAATCAAAGGCACTTTTATCCCCCACAGTCTGGGTAGGGTAAAATTGGTTCATCATTAGCCTGATTATCATTGACTTTCAAGTCTCTTCGAGACTTGGTCTGACCAAGAGTATAACAATTAACATTTCCCAAACAGCATTTCCAAAATGGCCTCCCTTGGTTTGCTAATGATTGTTTGCTTCCCAACAGAGTGGGAGGAGTTCCCGTATTTACAGGAACTCAGAAAGCACTAGCATTGACTCTTGACCTGACTGGTAGCAACGCTGAAGCTGTTGCATCACTAGGAGGGCACGGCCTGGCTTGTCCATCATGGTCACAAGATCAGTCCGTGCAGGTTAAGATGCTGAGATCCAAGATTTTCTCTGGTGTGTTTTTTTCTTTACTAATCAGGCGAATTGGCACCAAAAACAAATATCCAAATTTGGTTTTGAAATATTTTGTAGTTTGGCCAAGTCATCTAAAGCCGGGCTTACTCTGTGCACCTTTTTGCACGATTTTGTTACGATTTGTCACTCGCACAGCTTTTTGGGAGTGGGGACGATGTCTTGCTCAATCAGAGGTCAATCGTGAGTCTCGTTTAATGTAGTGTACATGCGGTAACGACATGGGGTAATTGTACAGTTATAGCAGTGCTACGATAGCCTAGAAATCTAGACGCCCCTAGCGACCGCAAATTGAATTTGCTCCCGGGGGCAGTCTAGCGGACCCCGGTCGTTTTGCGAGGCTGAAAGTTATCCGATGACAGGGCCAATCAAATCGCGAGGGGGGCCGGGCTACCTAGTAAACAGGAAACTTTCTAAGAAGAAGCATGGTGTCCGTCCGTGCTACGTACAGCACGAAAGTGTTTACTTAATTTAAAAAGCCTGGATGATAATACATTTCGTGGCTGACATGGATTGATGTAATAATACACCATGAACTTATGGGACACAAATAGATCTCAACACATTACCATTTGATCATTCGATGTTTTAAACTAGCTCGGTAAGCTAAGTTGAGCATTTTACAGAACCAGATAGTCACACGCTATTATCAGACCACTATTGTTGGTGTAGAATGAAATTTCTGCCCCAATTTCTAATAAGACACATGCCATTAAAAACGAGACATTTGGGAGCTTTGGAAGTCTTTGAGTAGCTTACTAAATAGATGGGAATGACACCGAGTCTACCAAGCTAGTGGCTAGCTAACCTGTCGTCAACAACACAGAGCTAGGTATCCAGGTTAGGGTTAGGCTTAGAAACCAAAAAAACTAGGGTTAGAAACAAAAAACTAACATCAAAAAGATAACTAGCTCCGTTATATGGCGGTGGGATCGATAGTCTGGCTAGTGGGAGCGAGCTGACCGGGGAGCGTCCTGCGTTGGGAGCGACAATCAGGGAAAGTTATGGGTATACAGCTAGCTAGCTAACGCCGAACATGCCATGTTGACAACAATCATAAATATAACCATTTAACAAGCCCCAAATTGCTCGACATTTTGCTGATTGATCAAGGAGGGCCATGTGGTTGAAAACGAGGCATTTTTGAACTGTATAAGTGAAAACACGATTTATTAGGAAACTTGTTTGTGGCTGTGGTCATCACACGAATTCACTGCTACGACGGCTGGAAGTTGCCGCTTCACCTACAAAGATGCCCTCGCTAGTGGCTAGCTAACCTGTCGTCAATAGCAGAGCTAGGTATCCAGCCTTGTATTATATGCCTGCCCCAAATTCTAATAAGATCCATGTCATTAAAAACGAGACATTTGGGAGCTTTGAAAGTCTGTAAGTCGCTTACTAAATAGATGGGAATGACACCTAGTCTACCGAGCTAGCGGCTAGCCATGTATTAGTTATGGGTATACAGCTAGCTAGCTAACACCGAACATGCCATGTTGACAACAATCATAAATATAACCATTTAACAAGCCCCACATTGCTCGACATTTCGCTGATTGATCAAGGAGGGCCATGTGGTTGAAAACGATGCATTTTTGAACTGTATAAGTGAAAACACGATTTATTAGGAAACTTGTTTGTGGCTGTGGTCATCACACGAATTCACTGCTACGACGGCTCGAAGTTGCCGCTTCAACTACAAAGGGGCGTGTCGCGTGTAAGGTTGTGAAAGACAGCTGTGACGTTACACAGAAGTGTGTGGGGATTGGTTGTTCCACCATCCTATTGCGTGACGTTGAGTGCTGAAGCAACCGTTTATCCCGCCCACACTGCTGCCCAGCCCTCCTAGACCCTGGTACAGCTTTTTGCTGTACGGGTCTGGCTGCGCTAGGCTAGTGATACGACCCAATTTGACTCTCTTTATTTCCCTCCTCTCAGATGTCTACATGGTTGTGAGAGTGGCCATTGTTTTGTTTCTGACTGTCTGTGCCATCGCACTTGAAATAATCTGGAGGAGACGGAGACAGAGTGAGTAGACAACTTGCATTCACTCAATCGTCAAAGTTGAAATGTATTTTACATTCGAACAAGACCTTATATGAGATGAATTTGCATGTGCACACCATATCATCATATTGTGCTACACACCATGTCTATGTCATAGACAGTCGAAACAGCATTTTACCCAACATGTAATGTTACACTATAACTAATACACACACACACACACACACACACACACACACACACACACACACACACACACACACACACACACACACACACACACACAAACACAAACACTAATGTGTTGTCTTCCTGGTGTGTGTTAGATTCACAGTGATCCCTCTGCTGAAGCTGACCAGCATGTAGTGTTGCAGCTCCACCTACTCTTCATCATCACACTCTTCATCGTCAGCTGCACTGCAGACCAAGATGGCAGATTGGGACACACTGTGACACACTCTTGCATGATTACAAAGAAACACACACAAACACACACACACACACACACACACACACACACACACACACACACAAACACACACACACACACACACACACACACACACACACACACACACACACACACACACACACACACACACACACACACACACACACACACACACACACACACACACTCACACACACTCACACACACACACACAACATAACTTTTAACCAATATAATTGTCTATCATGTATGTAATTATATAATAAGCATCATTATATTATATAAATATATAAATATCATAATATGAATTTTCATTATCGCTGGTTCAGCTGAGCAAAAACCACGTCATAGGCTACACGTTTTCACATGTTCCTTTTTTTGTTTTTACATAACAGTTAACCAGGGCTTTGAACCATTATTTTTTTCCAAACGTTCCGTTCCGAACAGAAACGGAATTATAACGTTTCCGGTTATGCGTTCCACCAATAAATTGACGTTCCCGAACCGGTTAGAACAGAAAAATACTGTTCCCGGAACGGTTAATTTCGTTCCTGTCAGCTGATTTCTCCCATAGGCCTAACTGACGCTAATTAACCAAGAAAGACGGAAGTGCAATGGAGTCAGCCTACATTCCAAATTGTTTATTCAAGCAGATGGAAAGAATATCCTCCAGAATTTTGTCATTTAGGGACGACCTAAGCGGAGAAGCAGAGAATAAACCTCAATGATGAAAATGCACGCTCCACGCTGACTTGGGTCACGGGCGCTATGATGGACATTGTGAGTTTGTGCATATTTAAAGCGGCCATGGATGCCCAATAACGTCTAACATTCTTGGTGCGCTTTACATGCGCTTCTCTGCAATGTCTTACGATGATGCAATGGAAACTTTGCCCTTTTGTACAGTGGTTTCTCTTATTTAAGATGTGGAGTGGAGACGTTGTAGTCCACAGCTCTCTCTCCATTCAGTCAGAGAATGTCTGATGTCACACAGGACGTGAACCTCAGCCGTCATGGTAACGTGCGCAGGAAAATAATTACTTTTTTTTTTTAGTTTGAGGAACGGTATTAACCGGTATTAACCGGTTACCATTATTTTTAAATAAGTGTTCCTGTTCCAGAACATAAAAAGTAATAATGTTTCCGGTTTCGTTTCTGTTCCCTGTAAAATGCAAAAAGTTCCCGGTTTTCGTTTTTGTTCCTTGAACCGGTTCAAAGCCCTGCAGTTAACACAACTCATTTAAGTAGTAGAGATTCAATTGTTTTAGATCTAGTAACCAAAAAGAAATCTCTGTCCTTAAAGGAGCTCCGGGTAAGATTTAAATTTTAAATCACGGTCCCGAGTCAGTCGATGGTTATACGAGTCATTAGTATGTGCGATGGCTCACGCTGGCTCTTCCACGGTTCGCTGTCAGAAAACCTCACATGCGGACTGAACGAGTGTTCTGGGAAACACTTTTCTTTTGAAAAATCGCTTTACATACCGCATTAAGATTTGTATCAACTGCTGGAATTCCGGGATGAAAAACAGTCTCACAGTGAGTTTATTTAAACAGCATTTTTTCATTACTGTGTTGATTTTGAGACAAGCATGACATGGTATAGAAAACACATTATAGTTGACATGACATAGGCAATACATTACAGATGTCATGACATGAACTCTGGTAAAAAGTTGACCTGTATATTTGACATATTATTTTTCCAAGACTTCTCGCAGAGTTCAGGATCTTATTTTCTGTATGACCAAGGTGTTGAAGCCTATAACAGCTTTAGAGATATACGATAGAGGTATATGACTGTATTGCCATAGCCTTAGAGATACATGGTAGAGGTATATGACTGTGGTGGGAGTTGTAGCCTTAGAGATACTTGGTAGAGGTATATGACTGTGGTGGGAGTTGTAGCCTTAGAGATACATGGTAGAGGTATATGACTGTTGTGGGAGTCGTAGCCTTAGAGATATATGAAGCCTATAACAGCCTTAGAGATTGGTGTATGACTGTGGCGAGAGTCGTAGTCTTAGGGGTCTTACACACCAGGGCGGTAAAGCGTTGCGGAACGGGCACGTTTTTTTATCGGCGTCAGTGAAAATACATTGAAACATATCTCTCCTTACACACCAACCGGCGGTAGTCGAGCGTCAGCGGCGCGGGAGCCGGCTCCGCGCCACGCTGCATTTGGAAAATAGAACTCAAGCATATTTTTCACGCCGGCGAACGGCGGTGTCTCATTCAAATGAATGGCAGAGTAGCATGCTAGCTTTGGCTGTGGGGAGGGTTTTGAACAGGACTGGCCGCGCATGTCGACGCTGTCAGTGTGAAAGATAGAGAAAAACACGCCGGCTGAAACTAAGCCATGCGACCGTTCCGTTCTGCCTTGTTATGTTTTGGCCCTTAGAGATATATGAAGTCTATAACAACCTTAGAGATTGGTGACTGTGGTGGGAGTCTTAGCCTTAGAGATATGTGAAGCCTATAACAGCCTCAGAGATTGGTACATGGCTGTGGTGGGAGTCGTAGCCTGAAAATGCAGACAGTGACATCAGATGTATAGTGTGGGGCCAGATTGGCATGGCATGTGTGGGGTGGACATGCTATAAATTATGATGAGCTCATGACACCACCAGAGCATGGAGAGGGCTATATTATAGGGTTTTTTTTTTGTAGTGGTAGTGGTGGTGGTGCTGATGGTGGGGATAGTGGTGGTGGGGGTGATGGTGGTGATGGTGGTAGTTGGAGTTATGATGATGGTGGTGGTGATGGTGGTGGTGGTGGGGATGGTGGTAGTGATTGTGGTGGTGGTGATGGTGGTGGTGGTGATGTGTGGTTGGTGATGGTGGTGGTGGTGATGGTGATGGTGATGGTGGTAGTTGGAGTTATGATTATGGTGGGGTGGTGATGGTGGTGGTGATGATGGTGGTGGTGGTGGGGATGGTGATGATGGTGGTGGTGGTGATGGTGATGGTGGTGGTGATGGTGGTGGTGGTGGTGATGATGGTGGTGGTGGTGATGGTGGTGGTGGTGGTGATGATGGTGGTGGTGGTGGTGGTGGGGGTGATGATGGTGGTGGTGGTGGTGATTGTTGATTGTGATTGTGGTGGTGATGGTGTTGATGGCAGCGGTGGTGGTGGTGGTGGTGGTGATGATGATGGTGGTGGTGATGGTGTTGGGGATGGTGGTAGTGATTGTGGTGGTGGTGGTGGTGATGTGGGGTTGGTGATGGTGGTGGTGGTGATGGTGGTGGTAGTGGTGTGGACACATGCACCCATACATAAAGAAAGAGAGAGGAGGGAGAGAGACTTTTTGAGGTCCCTCTTAGTTTTAATAGGAGAGAGAGAGAGAGAGAGAGAGAGAGAGAGAGAGAGAGAGAGAGAGAGAGAGAGAGAGGTTTTGTTCAGATGATCTTGATTTGAAAAGATACAAATTTTACATGTAATTCGCTTCTGTTGATGAATATGTTATTGTGCTATTATGTGACTGTAGTTGTGAATTGATTGTAAATATTTTGTTTTTAAATCAGTGATGAGCAACCTGGATTCACAAGTTCACAGTCTGGTGCCACATATTCCAAATTACCTGATTTTACAACATTTAGCATTGGATTATAACTAACTAGAAAAGTGCTCCGAGGTCACATACCTCCGCCAGGGCATGGCATAATTAGATAATGGACAAAAATAATCACTTTGCCAATATGAACGACTATATTCCTGTCAGAAGTTTCAAAATGACACATTCATGTCAGTTCAGTCATTTGCAAAATCTGCCTGCTTTGAAAGCTTGTGATCACGCGCTGATAGAACTGTAGCCTAATTAATGAAGGTAATGTAATGATTTTGACCAACAAAACTGAAACAACTACAGAAGGGTAAGGTCTTTTTTTTGCCTACGATGGTATATGCATCATTCTCATGGGCCACTGGTTGGTCTTGGCGCTGTCGGTTGAAGCGGCATTTGCTTCCCCGCATTCCTCAAATCACTATTCACCGTTGTTAATCAGTCTACGGGCATTGCTGTCGGAATTTGTGGTCTATCTCGCAACTGGGCTTGATTTTAAATTTAGTGAAGAGGGTGTTTGACCAGCATTGTGAACTTACACAGCCACAAATTCCATATTTTTGGCGATGGTACCCAATTAATTCGACATTGTCAACCAAAATGATCTGCGGTGGTCACTGTCCATCAACTTCACACATATTTTAGGCAGCGGTAATTAATTTTACATGATTGTTTGTTAACTTCAACGAGGGTGTAGCCTAGGGCTATAGGCTGCCTGCTGATGAGCAACTGTTTAGGTTGATAGCACTGGTGTGGGAGCTGGCGTCAAAGGAGACAGTCCCACCCTGTTCCTTACTGTTTAGAATGGTGCAGGCTCACCCGTGTGGAATATTTGCCGGTGCTCGGCCATTATGCATGCTGTCGGGCTTTCTGATCCCTGTCCATCTCACAAACAACTTGGGGTTATCTTTAAATGTAGCGAAGGGGATGTAATGAATTTTACCAGCATTGTGAACGTAGGCCTAGAGTCATGAATTATTTTGGTAACGGTAGCTTAATTAATTCGACTGGATTGTGAACCTAAGTCACAGTCCACAACAACATTGTGAACTTACACGATCACATATTCCATATTTCTTGACAACGTAATTAATTCGACGCATTGTGAACCTAAACGATCTGCGGGAGTGGTCACTGTCCTTCTCGCAACAGCAATGACAACATAGCCTAGGCCACACATAACAAATTGAATATTTTTGGTAGCGGTGGTAATTCATTTGACAGGACTGATTACTGCCTGCGGATGAAGGCTGCCTGCAGATGAACAACTTTTTAGGTGAAATGCACTTGGTGTTGGAGCTGGCGGCGAAGGAGAGAGTCTCTCCCTGTTCCTTGCTGAGAAAGGCGCAGGCACTACTCTGCTCAGTGCTCACCGTGCGCACCTTGTGGCAGGCAGTGGAATAGCAGCGAACTAACAAACAAACACAGACAACACACACACACACACACAAACCCAGGCGATCACATAACCTCCTGGCGGAGGTAATTATTGCATGACTCAGCTGGTTGAATTGAACAGGTAAAACATGGTCATTTGGAACATTGGGCACTGGATTACAACTAATTATTGCATGACTCACCTTCATTCTGTAGAATGCAACTGTCAGGGCCGTGTGGCCAAAGAGAGCTAGGGAACCCAGGAGCAGACAGGAGACAAAAATGTCAATCAAAAGTGTATTTATTTCAGGGCAAAGGTGCAGGCAGGGGTGAGGCAATTCAATGTCAAGGACAGGCATGGGTCGAGACACAGGCAGGTCACAGGCAACGGTACAAGGGGCGTAGGCAAAAACGTAGTCAAAAATTGGTCAGAGTTCAGAGCATAGGTAGGCAAAAATATTTAGGCAAACACAAAAATCTTCAAGGCAGTGTAGGCACACGTGGCAAAAAGGTAGCGAAAAATGAGAAAAAGTACAGAAAAAGGAAAATGGCAAAAAATCCCAAAATGTCCAAAAACAGGACAAAAACAGAGAAAAACCTCACGTGGCAAAATCACAGGCAAAAACTCAAAAGGCTCAGGTATGGCAATAAGTCCAAAAACACAGATCAGAGTCACAGAATAATGTCCAAAAAAAAATCCAAAAAGGTTCAAAGTCTTTGACAAAAACTCACGTGGAATCAGAGCACAAACAGAGAACTTGGCGGGGCATGAGCAAGAGCAGAGAATGTCCGGAGCTGTAGGCAAACAATCTTGCAATGACAATGGTTCTTGGCTTGGTTTTAAAACAGGATGATTAGCAAATGGGAAGCAGCCAGGCCATGGTTGGTGACTGGTTGCTGGTGTTGTGGTGTAGGTCTGAAACACGGCCACCAGATGGCAGCAGCACAGGGAGAATGTGGCCTAGAATACGCAAGGCCAACAATGCATGTCGGATTGCAGGGCAGGTCAGGGCAGGGTTGTGACAGCAACGTTCATTTGAATGAACACGTCCAATATCTCTACGACAAGTGAACTCAATATCACACTGCTGCCAGTGGCAACATGCTTTTGGCCGCTGATTATTGTGTGTCACATCACTCTGCAAGGAGTCCAGTCACTTCTGGCTCCAAATCAGCTGATGTCACTTAGCAACACAATTTCTTGTTGTTCTAGAATGTCACATCAAGTGTGGAGGTCAACAAGCTCTTTTAGTCCTGGAGGTTACTCTAATGCCCAACTGATTAAAATGTTCCTGAAATAAATATGTCGTCATATTATAATGAACGAGGAATCATCTCAATTTAGCCAAATTAGCGAGATAACGTTTGGCGAGGCGGTGCCTGATGTGGAATAGCTCCCCTCCATGTCCGCTATTCCACAAAAGGGAACTTCTCCGCAAATATTATCCCTCACTGAATCCAGGTTGCCCATCTCAGATTTCACATACATGCATACATACAATACACACACACCCGCACAGAAGACGATGGGGTGTGTCTGTGTGTGTGTGTGTGTGTGGGGGGGGGGGGGGGGGAGGTTGTATGCTTTTGATGAATATTATAATCTTAGTAATATAACCATATGTCAGGAGCCTTCAACCGATTCTGGCCCAGGGACCAACATTCAGAATGAGCAGTAGGCTGTGGCCCACTGTGTTTGTGTACTAGTAGTAGTACAACTGCATAGCAACTCAGAGTTCATCAGCAATATTGCCATTGACCACCATGGGCTATTGGTTGAAAACCCCTGACGCATGTGATTATTAGTATTACTCTATCTGTTAATTACATTTAGCTGTGCTTAACATTGCTTACACACACACACACACACACACACACACACACACACACACACACACACACACACACACAAACACGCACATGCACATGCGCACACACCCACACAGACACACACACAAAGACACACACACACACACACACACACACACACACACACACACACACACACACACAACATAACTTTTAACCAATATAATTGTCTATCATGTATGTAATTATATAATGTATTTTTATACATTTTATAACGTTGAAGGATATATGCTCTCATTATTAAAGGTTACTGTATCTCTTCATTGCATTTAATATGTGCTTAACATTGTTTACACACACACACACACACACACACACACACACACACACACACACACACACACACACACACACACACACACACACACATGCACACTCACACGTACACACACACACACACACACACACACACACACACACACACACACACACACACACACACACACACACACACACACATGCACACACATATATTGTGTTTGTTTCAATCCTGTTTTGAAAAAGATGTAGCATTTTACATTTACATTAACTCTTTGTCTTTGATATTTTATGCATTTTACAATGTCGTTGTTGAATATGCTCTCATTATTAAAGGTTTGGATTTTAATCTTTTTTTTGTCTGGCTTTTTCTGTTTTGGCTGTCCACCATTTTTTGTGTTATTTCACGGTAACACATGGCACAACCGCGTCCCCTGTGTCCCTGTGGCAAAGTGTAGCGAAAGGGAGTAGAGTTGCCCCAAGGGCTCCATCAGACAAAGAGAACATTCTTCACCCCTTAGCGCAGCACTATGGCTCTCTGTAATGTCATGGCAATGTTGTTATGATGTAGTTAAGCATTTTCAGCAAGTGAATAGGGTCGCCGGCGACCCCTGCTGCAATAAGAGGCTACGTTTTTAGTAAATAAAATTAGGTTCTTCAGTCGCATGGTCCGTCATTCTGTGATTAGACTCATATGTCCACCATGTTTTCTTCAGTAGGGAACCCTCAGTTCAATTGGACGCCTTCAGAGATTTGAAGTGGGCGGCACTAAAAAAAAAAAGATCCTAGGCCTTTGTGAAGTCCTACACCAGCTGCAAACTTGTCACTCCAATAACAGTAACATGATTGGACGCCACCTGGTGGACACCGTATTATCTCAGAAAAACTCCCGCAAGCAGCAAGGTCTAGTGGTCGGTTTGAAACATGGCGGCTCAGTAGAAACTGCCACCAAAGCAGGGGCAATTCTAGCTTTTGATCTTAAGGGGGGCCTGGCCCCTGGTGCTGACAGTGGTCCCTGACAGAGTAAACGTTCCATTTCTATTTAGGATTTGAGATTTTGTTTACAAAAGGCTTTCAATTTTAAATAACAGTTCACTCAATGAAGGACTACCCACAAGTCATGACATTACATTTTCCCTCATGAAATCTAACACATACACAGGGTTGCCAGACGGGGCAGTAGCAGCAGAATATTGCGCAGGGGCAAAGCGACTGCGCAATTGCATTCGTTTCCAATTCACAAATAATATTTTAAAAGGCTCCTGAGCTGGTGGGGCCGAGCCAAGTCACGGTGGGGCCGTGGCCCCACTAAAAATAGCCTAAACTCGCCCCTGCACCAAAGTTCTTTATTTTACTACCAAGAGTCTTCATTTCACCCTTTTGTAGTCTGCTACTGATATGGATCACTTGGGTAAATTATTGTTGTGTTTGGTGGTGAAATAATAACGGCTTGTTTTCTTGTCTAACTCTCTAGTGTGTATATTATTAATGATCAAGTTTGGACATTATCAGTGAGTTTAAGAGCTTAACCCTCCTGTTATCCTCAAATTTTGGAACATCCGTGATTCTCTCTTCTCTCTCTCCGCTGTTCTTCTGTGGAAAATCACTGGGAGATGATTGTGGGACGGTGTTGGCAGAGTGTGTGTGTGTGTGTGTGTGTGTGTGATGGGAAAATTGACCAGTCACGGTTTGATTTGAAGTGGGTGGGACAAAAAAAGATCCTAGGCCTTTGTGAAGTCCTACACCAGCTGCAAACTTGTCACTCCAATAACAGTAACATGACTGGACGCCACCTGGTGGACACCGTATTATCTCAGAAAAACTCCCGCAAGCAGCAAGGTCTAGTGGTCGGTTTGAATGGCGGGCGGAGTAGAAACTGCCACCAAAGTTCTTTATTTTACCACTAAGAAGGCTTCATTTCAACTTTTTGTAGTCTGTTCCTGATATGGATCACTTGGGGAAATTATTGTTGTGTTTGGTATATGTTGTTGATGGTTATATATTCATATAGATAAAGATGCATAGTTTCCAGGCATGTAAAAATACAGGCTCCAGGTAAAAAGGCATTTTTAACAAATTAACATGTTTACCTTCACACCTAGATTTTCGTCAACTCCGTCAGACAAAAGAAAGTACATAATTGAATTATTATAATAGTCCAGCAAGAATATTTAGCTCTGATTTGCATTGTAATGATACTTAGTTACTTTGATGTACAATAATATGTAATATATATATATTTAAATTTTAATTTAAGACTGTTTTAACACACAGAGTTCGAAAAATTGGCATTTTCAGACTTTATCTTTTATTTTGCAACCATGAGGAAAACACCTAAAGTGGTTAAAATACATGGTGGTATAGATCTAATGACCCTTTATTGCCTAAACAAAAAAAAAAGATTAAAGAATTAGCTTTTTCCCCAAAATATCACAAAAACACCCGAAAGTGCTGAGGGAAATCTTACGGAGTTGACAGAAAAACTGATGGAGTTGACAAACTGGTCTGATTTTTGGAGCCTATTTAGTGCAAAATGTTTTTTCACAGTTTATTTTGTAGTTTTGTTATATTCTTAAGCTTCTCTTTTAAAAAAGTTTATTTGTTTTGAATTAAACTTTAGTTTTAACTTTTTTGTCCATATATCGAAAAAATATGTAGTTATATGCATTGTATGCACATTAATATACATATAATATCGTAAAATAACTTGTACTCCTGTTTCTACGTTTGAAAAGAATATCACATTAGCATATTGAGTAGTTTTTGGTGAATTTGTCAACTCCATAAGATTTTGCATGTCAACTCCATAAGAAAATCTTATGTAGTTGACTCTTACGGAGTTGACAAATAAACCTACTTTTCATAATAACACATGATTTTCTAACAGAAATCATCTGGTACATCAGCTGTCGCTTAAGGATTTGCCAATAAAGTTATTCTAAGCTTTTATTATACAAAATACTGAAATAACCCTTATTGTTATGCATTATGGTGTTGACACATTATGGTTGTGACATAGGTGGTCTTCCTAAAGATGCATTGATAAAATCAAATATTAAATGTGACCTTAACAGAACAGTGTCTCCATGGCATGTATACCAAACAGGAAGTAGTACCAGGCTGCTTAGAGTGTGAGCTGACCACAATAATGGTAGATTTTTTGTATTTTAAAAAAATCTTACGGTGTTGACTAAAAGTTCGGACACATGTTCAATAGGTTAAAAAGTATATAAAAAGGTTTATAAAACATAGTACATACATGTAGTTTGATTAATTATCCAAAATACTTGATGACAGAAGCTATGCTGTTTGTTATATTTCATTTTAACCAATTATTATGATATTGTCAAATTCTAAATCTTGCTTTCGGACATGGGGTTTTGAAGGTACTGATGACACACTGCAATGTGAAAAATAATAAAAAAGAAACTATATAAATATGAAATCATATTTTAGTGTACAAAACTTCTTCTTCTATTATTCCAGCTAATTTTGTTGCAATTTTTTATTACATTTTAAGCACAAACATGAGTTTTATCTCCCGGACATGTTTTGTCCCATCTCTCAAGAATCCCTGAATGATCAAGTTTGAAAATTATCGGTGAGTTAAAGAGCTGAAAGGTGCACTGTGTAATATTTTTCGATGTTTATTTCAAGAATCCATGCTGTCCATTCACAAATGTCGCCTTTTTCATGAATACTTACCACCAGCATCAAATTCTGGGTATTCATTATGACTGGGAAAATGGCAATTTTCACACATGAAAAGGGGGATCTTATCCATTGTCCGCCATTTAGAATTCCCAGAAATGGAATTGTTTTAACTGCAAAACGTACTGAACTTTGGTCATACTAGTGAATATGATCATGAAAAGATCAAATTTGGCAATAAGCTGCATAGTTGCAATCCCTACTCTGGCCACAGTCTTACACAGTGCACCTTCAAAACGGCCAAATTGTGATATTTGTCTATTCATTTTTTCAGAAGATCTGCAATATCAGTCCTTATCATCACATAGCAACAGATCTCTTTACTGCAAGGTATTTTCCGAGGGGAAGGCCGAGCCATAGTGTTCGCAGTTCGCCTATGATGCCTATGGTCCTCAACCCTTCACATCTCTTCACTGAGGCCTATGGTCCTCAACCCTTCACATCTCCTCACTGAGGCTTATGTTCCTTAGCCCTTCAAATCTCTTCACATCTCTTCACTGAGTTCTATGGTCCTCAACCCTTCACATCTCTTCACATCTCACGTCCTTTTGTAAAGCGGGCTTAGGTTCCATAAAAGGTGCTTTAAAATTGTTAAAAAAGTTAGAGTATTGATATTTTTACATTGTTGATTTTCCTCAGTGAACATTATTATTATTATTATTATTATTATTATTATTATTATTATTATTATTATTATTATTATTATTATTATCATCTATTTTTGCTCAGTGAAGATGGTTGTCTATGAAAATGGGCCTATGGCCTGGTTTTCGCCATGGGTTAGCATCAGACTGGAGAGACAGAGAGAGAGAGAGAGAGAGAGAGAGAGAGAGAGAGAGAGAGAGAGAGAGAGAGAGAGAGAGAGAGAGAGAGAGAGGGAGAGGGAGAGATAGAGAAGGAGAGAGACAGAGAGAGAGAGAGAAGGAGAGAGGGGGGCGAGAGAGAGAGAGAGAGACAGGGAGAGAGAGAGAGAAGGAGAGAGAGGGTGATAGCGAGAGAGAGGGAGGGAGAGAGAGGGTGTGAGTGCAGGTGACTCACTAGCCATGAACCTCAGAGTTACTTTCGGACGCGACACAAAACAGAAATAAAAGTCTGGAGTCCAAAACTTAAGTTTGATGTCTTTCTTTATAGTAACTTAAAATAATACAAAACAAAAGATGAATTCCTAACTCCTATCTAAAACTAACTGAAATGTGACGGTCAAAAGACTGTGATGCTCCTATGGTTCGTGGCTTCTACACTGACGTTCTTCATGCGTCCTGACGGTTTTATATTAATATCAGCAGCCAATCAAAATGCACCACAGTATCTAGTGTCTAGGTAAAACTACAAAATTACAAAATGAATTCGTATAACACTAAATATGCATACAATATTCCTAAGTATCCAAATTAACTGTAATTCTGCAAGATATAAATTCTAAATCCAAAATCTATGTACATAAATAAACATTTTACTTAAAACATAGAAAATGGCTCTAACATATCCCAGCCCCTAATTGACTAGGCCTTAGCATATCAATTATCAACTTAAAACTTAAACTCAGAGCCATTACCATTTTACTGCATATCTAACTTATTATTAACTTTCTTCAGGTTTCAGGTAACTCTAATCTTAATTTACAGGTAAGTATATCTTCTCAGGTAAGTCTTTCTCTTCTTTCTTCATTCTTCTCCCTGCAATAAACAAAGTTTAGTTATTGGTCTTTGGATGGTGCTGGTCTTCGTCCGGACTTCAGCACTTCGGACCACCCCTCTGGAGTCTGGCACGACCTTGGTGATTCTGCCCAGCATCCAGCAGTTCCTGGCCAGGGATGGATCCGCGACAAGGACGACATCTCCAACCTTGAAGCTCCTCTTCAATCCAAGCCATTTTTGCCGCTCTTGCAATAGTGGCAGATACTCCTGGGTCCACCTCCTCCAGAATAAATCAGTCATATACTGAATTTGTCTCCAGCGCCGTCGTGCGTAGACATCGTCGTTACTGAACACACCAGGTGGCATGCTGGGTTGCGTCTTCAACAGGAGTAGATGATTTGGGGTTAACGGCTCGAGGTCGTTGGGGTCATCTGTGTTGGTTGTAATAGGTCTCCCATTGATGATGCTCTCAACTTCGCACAGGAAAGTCTGCAGTCCTTCATCATCTAACGATTGTTGCCTTACAACAGAACGCAGGACCTTCCTCACGGTACGAATTTGACGTTCCCATATGCCGCCATGATGAGATGCAGCAGGCGGGTTGAACAGCCACTGCACTCCCTTCTGCATCATAGCTTCATTGATGCGGCTCTGGTCCAGTTCTTTCAAGGCTTGTCTCAACTCTCTCTCTGCACCGACCAGATTAGTGCCGTTGTCGGAACGGATGACAGACACTTGGCCTCGTCTAGCTTGGAACCGACGTAGAGCGTTGATACACGAGTCCGTGTCGAGGGAGTATGCGACTTCTATATGCACTGCTCTGACTGTCAGACATGTGAAGAGCACTCCGTACCGTTTGACCTTGGCTCGTCCTCTTTTTATCTCAAAAGGACCAAAGTAGTCCATGCCTGTGTTTGTAAAAGGCGGTTTGTCGGGTAGCAGACGATCTTGTGGCAAGTCTGCCATTTTCTGTTCCCCAGCCTTTGCATGCAGTCTTTTACAGAGGTTGCACTCTGTGATCACTGTTCTTGCTGCTGCATTGGCTCTAGGTATCCAATATCGTTGTCTTAGTCTTGCCAGGACAAGATTTCTGCCGCCGCATCCGGTTTCTAGGTGGGTATGGTGGAGAATGAGGTAGGCTACTCTGTGTTGTTTCGACAGAAGGAAAGGATGCTTGGCCTCCTCAGGCATCGCTGATCTGTTCAGGCGGCCCCCTACTCTCAAAACACCATCTTGTAAGTATGGATCCAATTTGAAAATTGGGCTGGTTCTTTTCACATTTTTATTTCCTTTCTGTAGAACTTTTATTTCTTCAGCATAGGTCTGTCTCTGGCTGTATTTGATCAGCTCCATTTCTGCTCTGGATAGCTCTTTAACTGTGAGCATTTTCTTTTCCAAGTTCTTTTTACAGGTGTTCATTTGTTCTTCAACCATTGCTTTGTGTTTTTCTGTGTCATGTTCAGATTCTTTCACAGCTTTCCCTAATTCTTTTCTTTTCTCACTCAGGTGTTGCAGTATCTCTTTTAGGCGCAGAATCCAAGCGGTTGCCTTCTTGAGTCTGTACCAGCTGGAGTAATGCTCCACAAGTTGGTTCACTGGATCTGTGTTGTCGACCACTGGATTCGTGCACGATACAGCAGCTGATGTCTTCACCTCTTCATCACTTTCTGACAGGTAAGTAGACTGTTCAGGTTGCTCTGGCCAGTGGTCAGGCTCGCTCAGGAAGCTAGGCCCTTGAAACCAGTTGTCGCTTGACATGAAGCTCTCTATCTTTAAGCCTCTTGAAGCTTGATCAGCTGGGTTCTGGGAGGTGTTGACATACTTCCACTGAGCTCTTGTGGTGGCTTCTCTAATGAAAGAGACGCGGTTAGCCACAAACGTCTTGAAACGAAGAGCGTCATTTTCAATGTACCTTAGTACAGTCGTACTATCTGTCCAAAAGATGGAATGTGTCAGGGGAACTTGAAGTTCTTCTTTTAGCATTCGGTCAACCTTGACTGAGACCATGGCGGCTGTCAACTCCATCCTTGGGATCGTAACTTGCTTGAGCGGAGCAACTCGGGACTTGCCCATCAAAAAGCAAACGTGTTTCTGTTCTTGCTCATTCGTCAACAGGAGGTAAGACACAACCCCGTATCCGTCTTGACTTGCGTCGGAAAAATGGTGGATTTGTGCGACCTTTGTGACTCCGAATGAGCTGGACTTGAAACATCTGCTCACGCTGAGCTCTGACAGCTTGTCAAGGTCTGCTAGCCACTTCTTCCATGTTCGTTGTGGCTTCTCTGAGATTTCCTCATCCCAGCCTCGTTTGTTCTTGCAAAGGTTTCTCAGAATGAGCTTGACGGGCAGGAGTAGTGGCGCCAAAAAACCCATCGGGTCATACACCGAACTAACAACTGAGAGGATGCCTCGTCTTGTGCATGGCTTTTCAGACAGCCGAATCTTGAACTTGAAGCTATCGGAACTTGTGCACCACTGCACGCCTAACGCTCGTTCAACTGGTAGTTCGTCTTGCTGCAAGTCCAGATCTTTGACTTCAGCTGCTCTTTCGTCGCCAGGGATGGAGCACAGCAAGGCCCTACTGTTGCTTACCCACTTGGTTAAGTGGAAGCCGCCACTGGCACACAACTCCGTCAGCTCCTTTGCAAGATGCACAGCTTCCTCTTCGGTGGCAACTGACTTCAAACAGTCGTCCACATAGAAGTTCTTGAGGACTGTCTCTGCGGCTTCTGGTGAAGTAGTTGCAGCTGCGCCTTGTGCTGTTCTCCTGAGCGCATACGAAGCGCAACTGGGGGACGACGTGGCTCCGAAGAGGTGCACGCACATCCTGTACTCTTCCACGGGTTCGTTCAGATTGCCGCCTGGCCACCAAAGGAAGCGCAACAGATCCGCGTCTTCGTCTGGAACCCGCACCTGGTAGAACATGGATTCGATGTCCGCCATCAGTGCGACAGGCTCCTGCCTGAACCTCAGCAGCACTCCGATTAGGGTGTTTGTAAGGTCCGGCCCTTGTAGCAGTCTGTCGTTCAGCGACACTCCTTGATATGTTGCCGCGCAATCGAACACAACCCTCAACTTTTTCTTTTTCGGGTGGTACACCCCGTGGTGTGGGATGAACCACACTCTCCCGTCACTGCGACTCAGCTGCTCATCTGGAACTCTGGTGGCGTAGCCTTTCTCCAGGATGTTGTTCATGAAGCTGTTGTTAAAGAAGTCTGCATTTCTGTTAAACTTCCGCTTCAGGGAGTTGAGCCGTTGCTCAGCTATACCACGGTTGCATGGCATCTTCACCGAGTCTTCCTTCAGAGGCAGCTTGGTGGTGTAATGGCCATCGGTCAGATGTGCTGATGTTGTCACAGTGTGCATAAACTGTTTGTCATGTTGTGATGGCTCTGACTTGTCCTCGCACAGGCGTTCGGGGAAATCAGCCTCATAGTGCCTCATCAACATGTCTTCTATGCTTAGAACAGAGATGCGATTCACTGAGAAACTCTGTCCCTCAGCGCCATCGGATTGTTTGTCTTGGCATCTGCTGACAGGTCCGTTGACACACCACCCTAGGGCCGTCTTCACAGCCCAAGGACCTTCGTTTGGCTGTTTATGATCTCCCATGGCTCCATAGCCTTGTGAGCGTTGGAACCGATGAGAAGGCCAATCTCTGATTCCAGTTTTGGAAGATGGACTCGGTTCAGGTAAGACCACTTCTCCAAATCTTTCCTCTGTGGTATGTTGGTTCTCTTTGCAGGTATGTCTGGGTGCGTGTACACATTGGGCAGCTTAATGTAGTCTTGTCCATCTAAGTCACACACCTCCAGATCTGTTAGGACATAGCTGCTGACTTTCTGTTCCTGTGACATGGTGTGAAGAATGTACTCCGTCTTTCTTCCTCGGATGTTCAACTTCTTTGCCAAGTCCTCAGTACAGAAAGTAGCGGTGCTTCCTTGATCCAGGAACGCATACGTCTTGATTATACTTGAGCCCCTCTTGTGTCTTATCTGCACAGGTACGATGGGAAGAATGCAAGCGTTGTTCCCAGCCCCAGTTTGGTCACCTCTTCCACATCCTGCTGACACGAGAGCGTTCGTTTCTTCTGCTGCATTCTATGCACTGTCATCTGCACTGTTCTTTTCTGGTGCTGACTCTTCCTTCACAACGTGCAGGATAGCAGGATGCTTAAAGGAACAATCAGGACAAGAGCTCTTTTTCTTACAGTCCTTGGATAGGTGTCCTGCTGTCAAACAGCTAAAACAGAGCCCTTGTGACTTTAAAAAGTCAATTCTCTCGTTCTGGGGTTTCTCTTTGATCTTGTTGCACACGCTGAGTGCATGGTTCTTCTTGCAGAACAAACAGGGACTTTGGAAAGCGTTGCCTGACTTAGCTGCTTTCTTCTCAGCTTGGCCTTTGGGGGCGCTCTTCTCAGTAGCAGCCACATTCACTGCGAAGCTGCTTCGTTTTGACTCACCTTTTCCTGAGCTGGACTTCTTCTTTGTGTCTACCTGTTTACCTGAGGTGGCGTCCAGGATATCACCAAACAGTGGGTCATTGACAACTTTGGCTTGATGATACACAAAGTCCACCAGGTCAGGGAATTTGGCTCTTCTTCCCTTTTTCTCATAAATGTCGTAGGCATGGCCCCTCCATTTCTCTTTCAGCTTAAATGGAAGCTTGGACAAGATGCTCTTCATAGTGGTAGGATTGTTCATCTCGTCCATGTAGTCCACGTCGCTTACTGTGTTACCACATCCAATCAGGAACAAGGCATAGTTTTGCAATCCTTTCCTGTCATCTGGCTTTATCTGCGGCCAGTCCATTGCTTTCTTGATGTAAGCATTAGCAATTGTCAATTCGTCACCATAATGACGGTTGAGTAATGCTCTGGCTTCTTTGTAAGCCTTGTCTGGCCTCATGTGCTCACAACTGCGAATGAGTTCAAGTGGCTCCCCACTCGTAAACTGTTCAAGGTAATACAAGCGATCTTGCTGACTGTCCGTCTTGCTAACGATGGCATGCTCGAAAGCTCTTATGAAAGACCTGTATGTCAGAGGATCTCCTGTAAATACTGGTATGTCTCTGTGAGGCAGTTGAGTCAGACTCTGTTGCTTGATGAGCATTTCAGTCACTTGGTTTTGACGCTGTAGCACTTGATACAGGTCATCTGCGGAATTAGCATTCTGAGTGTTGTCAGTCATTTGCCTTCCTGAAGATTGTCCTCTCTGTGAAGAGACAACTGGCGCAGCTGATCTAGGCTTGACATCCTGCAGTAGCTTTGCAGCTCCAATGTGCCCATAATCATGACTATGATACTTCTCTTTGCTTTCAGTCACATACCTAGGTTCAACTTTAGGCTTTGTTACTGGTTCCAGTAAATCATGAACAGATTGAGAATCTTCATAATCTTCATAAATCTTTAATTTAGCTTGTGAAGCAGCAATGTCAGTTTCAAGCTGCAACTGTTCCTTTTTTGATCTCAAGCGCGATTCTTCTGCTTTCAAACGCATTTCTTCTTCTTTTAAGCGCATTTCTTCTTCCTCAATCTCTTTTTTCTTTTCAATAGCTTCTGCTTGCTTTAGCAGTGCTTCGTGTTCTGCTTTTAGTCTCAAACGCACTGAACTGGTGTTGGATCGCTGAGATGCACGGCTCCTTACTGTGTGAGTCTCAGAAATACTATCCTGTGGTCTAATACCATCTTCCTCTTCATGAGAATATTTTTGCAGATTTTCAATCCATTCATTTACTTCGTTTATGAATGCCTTTAATTCTTCACATCTGTTTAGAAATGTCTCCTGATCAGTATTTCGTTCCTCTTCACTCATAAGCTCACATAATTCTTCATTAAGCCGTTTATACTCTCCAAAACATTTTTCTAGCTTAGGTAGAATTTCCCATTGTAAGCTTTCAACATTGCTTTCATCTTGTTTCAATGTTTCAATCTCTTTTCGTTGCTTTGTTAACTGTGCCAACTTTCCCCTTCTCTCATCTTTTAATCTCCTGATTTTCTCCTCCACTGCCCTTTCCGTGGGCTTTGGTGCCCTCTTCTGGTCACTAGGCGCATCCGCATTTGACTCAGCATTTAATTCAGCCATCTTGTTTCACACGTGAATCTTCACACATTAACTGTGACAATTTCGAAATTCCTCACAGCTTCTAAACTCTTCCAAACATTCACAGACACTTGTGAAAAGAGTTACTACTTGTGAAAGATCGTTTTGCATAAACAGGAATGACTGTCTTAGCTGGGAATCCTTTGGGCATTTACTGTAGATTTGCACAGTCAGCTTAGCAGGATAGCTAGCGCGCTAACTAGCGTAGCATGCTAACGGGAATGAATAGAGATATCAGACCTGACCCAGGGAAAGCTTGCTTCAGCCAGCACTGCAGTCGAAGTATTTCTTTTACTGCTTCAGTTCCTCTCAAACCTTGCAGGCGATTTCAGGTGCTTCTGTCTTCTTATTGAGCTGGCAGCATCCAACTTCTCATGTCCTCCTCTCAGCCCGGTAGCGTGGCTCCGAATCCTCGGCAACCCTCGTGGCTTGGGCTAGTCTTTTGACTTGAATGTGAGTGCAGGTGACTCACTAGCCATGAACCTCAGAGTTACTTTCGGACGCGACACAAAACAGAAATAAAAGTCTGGAGTCCAAAACTTAAGTTTGATGTCTTTCTTTATAGTAACTTAAAATAATACAAAACAAAAGATGAATTCCTAACTCCTATCTAAAACTAACTGAAATGTGACGGTCAAAAGACTGTGATGCTCCTATGGTTCGTGGCTTCTACACTGACGTTCTTCATGCGTCCTGACGGTTTTATATTAATATCAGCAGCCAATCAAAATGCACCACAGTATCTAGTGTCTAGGTAAAACTACAAAATTACAAAATGAATTCGTATAACACTAAATATGCATACAATATTCCTAAGTATCCAAATTAACTGTAATTCTGCAAGATATAAATTCTAAATCCAAAATCTATGTACATAAATAAACATTTTACTTAAAACATAGAAAATGGCTCTAACAGAGGGGGAGAGAGAGAGGGAGAGAGGGGGGAGGGAAAAGAGAGTGAGAGACAGAGAGGGAGAGAAAGGGAAAGAGGGATAGGGAGAGACAGAGAGAGAGAGAAGGAGAGAGACGGGAGAGAGACAGAGAGGGAGAGAGAGGGAAAGAGAGATAGGGAGAGACAGACAGAGAGAGAAGGAGAGAGACGGGGAGAGAGAGAGAGGGAGAGAGAGAGAGGACTCACAGTCTAATCCCAGGCAGCAAAGCGACTCGATTGAGGGAGTGTGACAACTTTCTGCTCAATGGAGGTGGGAGGTGACCCGAATGGCAGTAGCTCTCCCTCCCTGGAAAACTAGAACCTCCACCCCCCCCTTCCTGAGGTAAGCACTAGAGGGGCGAGAACACCCCCCCTTCCTGAGGTAAGCACTAGAGGGGCGAGAACCCCCCCCCCCCCCTCGCTTCCTGAGGTAAAACTAGAGGGGCGAGAACACCCCCCCTTCCTGAGGTAAGCACTAGAGGGGCGAGAACACCCCCCCTTCCTGAGGTAAGCACTAGAGGGGAGAGAACACCCCCCCTTGCTGAAGTAAGCACTAGAGGGGCGAGAACAGCTCCCCCCCCCCCCCTTCCTGAGGTAAGCACTAGAGGGGCGAGAACACCCCCCCCTTCCTGAGGTAAGAGGGCCTAGAACACCCCCCCCCCCCCCCCTTCCTGAGGTAAGCACTAGAGGGGAGAGAACACCCCCCCTTGCTGAAGTAAGCACCTCATGTTCAACACCTGTTGTGGTTGCTATGGCCTTGTTGATATGGCCACACTCTCCTCTCTCTCTGTCTTTGCCCCACTCCCCCTCTCTTTTCTCTCTCTCTGTCTTTCTTTCTTTCTCTCTCCTTCTCTCTCTCGTTCTCCGCTCTCTCTCTCTGTCTTTGCCCCACCCCCCATCGCTCTCCTTCTCCTTCTTTCTTTCTCTCTCTGTCATTCTCTACTTCTCAGCTCTCTGTCTTTGCCCCCCACCACTCTCCTCCTCTCTCTTTCTTTCTCTGTCATTCTCTCTCTCCTTCTCTGCTCTCCCTCTGCCCCCCCCCCAATCGCTCTCCTTCTCTTTCTTTCTCTCTCTCTCTCTCTCTCTCTGCCTTTAGAGACATGATCCAGGCTACAATTGTCATGCATTGTTGCCTTATGCCCGATTAGCAAGTACAGCTACTGCTATTGCTACTTTGTGTGCCATTTGTTGTTGTTAATGTTTGTCATTTCCACTCTTACACACACATCATAATCCTTGACTATTACAACATATCTCTCTGTTGCTGTTTAATTACTATGTTATAGTGCAATATTATATACATGGTGTGTTATTTTTTAACCTGTTAAGGTTTTTGACATTAATTAAGCGAAATTAACCCAGCCCAATAACACGATTTTATATATGGTAGTGGCTTTTATTGAACCCAAGGTCACTTTACAGGGTCACTGTGGGTTTGTTGCTCTGTAATCCTCTTCATTAGCAGCTTGTTTACGGCCTCTTTTTTAGGTGCTATTTTTAAAAGATCATCTTTGACGTTTTCCCTCCTTCTTTGAAGGAAAGTTGTGTGGTTAACAGGTTGTGGGAAAGATGTTTACGCTTGCAGCGGTTTGGCCTCTGTGCTTATGTGTTGTGCCTGTGTGCATAAATGTGCCGTGCATGTGAACGAGAGATATAGATACCGGATGTGAGAAAAAGAGAGTGCATGAGAGAGAGAGAGAGAGAGAGAGAGAGAGAGAGAGAGAGAGAGAGAGAGAGAGAGAGAGTTAGAGACAGAGACAGAGACAGAGACAGAGACAGAGAGAGAGAGAGAGTTAGAGACAGAGAGAGATGAGAGAGAGAGATAGAGAGAGAGAGAGAGAGAGAGAAGAGAGAGAGATGTAGAGAGAGATAGAGAGAGGACTCTGTCCAGAGAGGATAGAGAGTGTGAGAGAGTGTGAGGGGGGGTGGGGGGGGGGGGGGTGGGGGGGGTGGGGGGGGGGGGGGGGGGGGGGGGGGGGTGGTGGTGGGGATGGGGGGTGTAGGGGGTTCCAGGTCCTGTTGCCAGCCAAAGTGTCCTCTACATGCCTGCACATTATGGTCAAAGAGGTTTTGTCCTCCCAGCCAGTCTGGTAGTCCCTCAGCACAGGCCCACAGATCTTATAGCTGCTGCCAAAGTGCCCCATGCATGCACGCTTGCAGCAATTTGGCCTCTGTCTGTGTGCTGTGTCTGTGTACATGCATGTGCCGTGCATGTGAACAAGAGGTGCCCCATGCATGCATACTTGCAGCAGTTTGGCCTCTGTGCCTGTGCGTATTTATATGCATGTGTGCATGATTATATCTCTGTATGTACGCCTCCGTACATGTTTTGGCATGCATGTGCCGTGCATGTGAACGAGAGATGCAGAGAGAGGATGTATGTTGGCCTGTGTGCCTGTGCGTATGTATGCATGTGTGCATGATCATGTCTCTGTATGCACGCCTCCGTACATGTTTGTGCATGCATATGCTGTGCATGTGAACGAGAGATGCAGAGAGAAGATGTATGTTGGCCTCTGTGCCTGTGCGTATTTATATGCATGTGTGTATGATCATGTCTCTGTATGTACGCCTCCGTACATGTATGTACTCTGTACATGCCTCCATTAACACTCTGTACACGCCTCCATTAACACTCTGTATGTACGCCTCCGTACATGT
>NC_085871.1:54706117-54711117 GCF_034702125.1 Engraulis encrasicolus | reverse complement strand
TTTTAGGTGCTATTTTTAAAAGATCATCTTTGATGTTTTCCGTCCTACGTTGAAGGAAAGTCTTGTGGTTAACAGGTTGTGGTAAAGCTGTTTACGCTTGCAGCGGTTTGGCCTCTGTGCTTATGTGTTGTGCCTGTGTGCATAAATGTGCCGTGCATGTGAACGAGAGATATAGATACCGGATGTGAGAAAAAGAGAGTGCATGAGAGAGAGAGAGAGAGAGAGAGAGAGAGAGAGAGAGAGAGATAGAGAGAGAGAGAGAGAGAGAGAACTCTGTCCATGCTGGGAGAGGAGGACAGTGTGTGTGTTTGTGAGAGAGAGAGAGGGGGGGGGGGGGGTTCCAGGTCCTGTTGCCAGCCAAAGTGTCCTTTACATGCCTGCACATTATGGTCAAAGAGGTTTTGGCCTCCCAGCTAGTCTTGTTTACATCCTGTTTTTTAAGTTGCTTTGGATACGATCATCTCTGAAGTGTAAGGTAATAAAAACATCCTGTTCTTCAGCAGAAGTGTGAAGGGGGAGGGGAGAGTGTGTGTGTGTGTGTGTTCTTGTGTGTGTTCGTGTGTGTGTTCGTGTGTGTGTGTGTGTGTGTGTGTGTGTGTGTGTGTGTGTGTGTGTGTGTGTGTGTGTGTGTGTGTGTGTGTGTGTGTGTGTGTGTGTGTGTGTGTGTGTGTGTGTGTGTGTGTGTGTGTGTGTGTGTGAACTGTATGTGTGTGTGTGCGTATGTGGCCCCCTCCACACTAGGACCCCTGATATATTTCTAAGCTGATGACCTTCAAAAAGTATGTTTTGTCCAAAAGCATATTTATATAACAGGGGCCATGTCTTAACACATTAAAGTAGTATGGCCTTCTCCTGACTAGGATCCTTGGTAATCAGAAGGCTTCATGTTCATAACAGGGGTCTTGTCTTAACAAATTAAAGTAGTATGATATTATGCTACCGGTAATCAGAGTAGAGAGTAGAGTAGGGTGGAGTAGGGTAGAGTAGAGAAGAGTAGAGTAGAGTAGAGTAGAGTAGAGTAGAGTAGAGTAGAGTAGACTAGAGTAGAGTAGAGTAGAGTAGAGTAGAGTAGAGTAGAGTAGAGTAGAGTAGAGTAGTAGAATAGAGTATCGTTTATTGATCCCAGGGGGAAATTAAGGTGTCAAGTAGCATACACACATACATAAAGACATTGCCCACAAGACATAACACACATATTTACACATAAAATAATCATATATAGCTCACTGTTGCATACATTTTGGCAAGGCATCTCTCTCTCTCACACACACACATACACACTCACACACAACACACACACACAACACACACACACACACACACACACACACACACACACACACACACACACACACACACACACACACACACACACACACACACACACACACACACACACACACACACAGAACCACACACACACACACACACACACACCAAAATATAAAGTGTAAAGTGTCCACAGTGTTCACATGTGCCTTAGCTAAGTGGCACATAGAAGCCAAGACAAAGTGGCCATAAAGTGTCCAGGAGTGTCCATGGTATCTCTGCCTAGTACAATGTCCATTGTATTTCTTGGAAAAGATGGGGGGGTAAAACAAGACGCCCCCTGTGTCACTAAACACTCACTCACTCACTCACTCACTCACTCACTCACTCACTCACTCACTCACTCACTCACTCACACACACACACACACACACACACACACACACACACACACACACACACACACACACACACACACACACACACACACACACACACACACACACACACACACACACACACACACACACACACACACACACACACACACATTCCACTGAAGAGGAGTCGAACGGTAAAGAGTCTAGGTAAATAAAGTGTGCAGGAGTGGGATCTGTTTATGCAGTCCAGTCCCCTATGACGATCTCTCTTTGTGTGTCCTTCTGTGCGAGGTCTTCATGTTAATATCAGGGGTCTTGTCTTAACAGACAAGGGAACCTATGTGGTACAGAGCAGGGATGGGGAACCTACGTCTGGAGGGCCAGGGATGGGGAACCTATGACTCGAGGACCAGGGGTGGGGAACATATGTCTCGAGGGCCAGGGGTGGGGAACCTATGTCTCGAGGGCCAGGGGTGGGGAACCTATGACTCGAGGACCAGGGTTGGGGTTATGTCTCGAGGGCCAGGAGTGGGGAACCTATGTTTCGAGGACCAGGAGTGTCTCGAGGGCCAGGGGTGGGGAACCTATGACTCGAGGACCAGGGTTGGGGTTATGTCTCGAGGGCCAGGAGTGGGGAACCTATGTTTCGAGGACCAGGGGTGGTGAACCTATGTGGTGTAGTGCAGGGGTGAGGAACCTATGTCCCGAGGACCATTTACGCCCCTTAAGGCCATCTTATTTGGCCATGGCATGATTTTAACATTATGCAGTCACATGAAATATAACATGTTTCATCAAGAAATGTTGCATTAGAAATAATATTTGCAATACAATTAAGTCATGTTTTCAGGGGATTTAGTGAAGGTGGGGTCTCTTGTGAAGGTGGCCGCCTTCAATATAGGCCTAAATTGCAGGGCCAGCATCCTCAATATAGGCCTTAAGTGCAGGGCCAGCTGCCTCAATATAGGCCTAAAGTGCAGGACCAGCTGCTTAAATACAGGCCCAATATAAAGTGCAGGGCCAGCTGCTACAATACAAGCATAATATAAAGTGCAGGGACAGCTGCTTCAATATAGGCCTAAAGTGCAGGACCAGCTGCTTCAATACAGGCCTAAAGTGCAGGGCCAGCTGATAGTCCTAATATAAAATACAGGACCAGCTGCTTCAATACAGGCCTAAAGTGCAGGGCCAGCTGCTTCAATATAGACCTAATATAAAGTGCAGGGCCAGCTGCTTCAATACAGGCCTAATATAAAGTGCAGGGCCAGCTGCTTCAATACAGGCCTAAAGTGCAGGGCCAGCTGCTTCAATACACTAATTAAAGTAAGTCACCAGTAGCAAGCAGGCCCGTTGCATTAAGGTAAGCAATGTAGGCAGTTGCCTAGGGCCCCAGAGTAGGTGGGGCCCCCAAGGACGACAGGTTATGTACCCAACAGCAATGACGATTTTAAATAGCTTCATAATAAAGGCACTGTCATCTGTATGAAGGGCTCTGCTGCGAGGGAAGCAACAGCGCCTCTCTAATACTCCCTGCTTGAGGGGGGGGCCCTCCCAATAGGTTTGCATCAGCAACAGCGTGAAAATGTCAATTACCGAACAGCACAACGACAATTTAGTCAGTCAAAGTACCCCCATCTGGAGGGGGCCCCCCTTCCAATTGGTTCGAGCGTCAAATCCAGCGCAAATACAAACTGAAAATCAAGCGACATAATCTCTCACTGGATGTTGCGCAGACGTCAGTTTACATTACGCTCTACATTTTTGGATCAAGACAGTTGCTTTTATAGTAAAAGTTAATTTTTAAAGACGACACATTACTCTCTGTACTGCCAAAGCACCAAACTGTCCCAGGCCAGCTGACATCGCACAGCCAAGGTGCTTACAGTGTATTGTGTTTTCAAAAACATCTGTGAAGTATTAATCCACGTGTTGTAACAAACACTGGGCAAACGTCGATTGTTCAATTACGCGCCTTTTTCCGACACGGAACTGTTATGGATGTGGACAAATGCAAGAGGAAACGAATGAACAATGTAATGCCTATCGGATAACACGAGTCACACAAGTGCGCAGGGAGGGATGGTTAAATTGTAGCACAATAGCCTTTCTTGCTATTACTATAGGTCTATGTGGATTACACCTTGCAATTTAGGATCATGATTGTGGAAACGCGTGGATTAGGCTGGGGTTGGGATACATTCTGGGATACATTCTGCGGCCAAGACAACGCAAGGTAAGGGCACAAGGATATTGGTCCTCCCCTATAATTGACACAGTTGTCAACCACGGAGCAACGTAGGTGGTTCAGTGATCCTTGGTCGCTATAGTAGCCTATTCGTGTTTGCTGCGGTATTACTAACAACACAAACATTTGGATTGTATTTTCAAGTGCGTGATGGATGCAATACAACAAAAATCTCGTCGGGGAGACCCCCATTGGCTTGGTTACAGAATTCTTGCTTACCAATATCACATCCCCCCAAACCCCCACTGTGCCTGCTCATTTGTTTCTCAGCTTTGAGTTTCTGGTCTGTAGGCTACACCTATTGTTTTATGAGTCAATAATTCCTTTTGCACAAATGGAGCACCCTCGGTTAGATTTGAAAAGTGATTGGAAAGATTAGATCATTCTTTATTTGTGATTGGCAATGATCATGATTTTCGTGGTAGGGTCAAAAAACCTGATTGGGTCATATAGGCCTACTTTCGTGTGAGAGGTTAAACAACTGAACATTCAATTAGCCTAGGGTCTACAAACCCCAACTCCGGTGAAGACGTGTTGGATTTATCAAATTAGAAATGAGTATATATGTCCCCCAAAACAATATTTTTTTCTCGGTTTTAACAGTTAATATGTTGTCTTTTCACTATTTTCCATCTAATGAATAGATTGAATGTTTTGAAAATGATAGCATTTTGATTTTATTCACTGTTTACCAAACGTCCCAACTTCACCGGAGTTGGGGTTTGTACTTCATGAGAAATTATGAGCCTACTGAATGGAATGGGCTATATTTGCCCAGGTCTTTCTTCATAAAGTTTCATAAAATGAACTGTAAGGACTAGTTATCATAATAACTAGATTGCATTTCCTCACAGAAAATGCTGGTGTATGCTTGCTGTTTTATGCATTTATTGCCCTTCATGCATATGTTGCCCTAGCCACAGCACTGTCTGTAAGGTGACTTGTTTGTTCCCAGGTTTCCATGGATTCTGTGACATTATGTTGTAATGGTAGGCTATGTGACAATGACTAAAAATGGTCTGGCCCATCCGAAACAGAAATTCTTGTGCCGTGGCTGCCCCGTCAGGTGCCCCCACCTGGAAAAAAATTGCCCTAGGGCCCCGACA
>NC_085871.1:54676117-54701117 GCF_034702125.1 Engraulis encrasicolus | reverse complement strand
ACAGACGTACTCCTCTTAAGTCCACACACACACTAGTGTGCTGCTGCTCTGAACTGCTCATCACACAAAATCAGACAGAATAAAGGATAGAGGAGTAGGAGAGGAGGGAGAGGGAGGAAAGGAGGATGAAAGAGAAGAAGATGGCGTCCATCCTCTGGACTCTACTGCTACTGATGGGGATCTGCCCAAGTCAGCAATACGGTGAGTCACACACACACACACACACACACACACACACACACACACACACACACACACACACACACACACACACACACACACACACACACACACACACACACACACACACACACACACACACACACACACACACACACACACACACACACAGTGGTGTACATTGAGTGGTTGGATGTAGGCCTACAATATTTGTATGATTATGACCTGGATATTGTATGTGTGTGAGTGTGTACTAAGTAGAGAGATAGTACAAAAGTACTTGATTAAAAGTGTTATGTTTTATTGGTGGGCATTTCACTGTTTTACTACCAGTCTGAATTTATCCAGTATTCAAGCCCGGTTTGAATGATTATGGACACATGTGAATACACATGCCCCGTGTGCATGTGGGGAGTGGGTTTTTTTTGAGTGAGGAGTGGTTTGAGTGGGTGCTGTGGTAGGATGTGTCACAACATGGCGGCACTGAACGCCACTGCACCACACTAGACGCTACTCACACGTCGTAACTGCCGGGCGAAGACGCAGGGAAATTGAACTGTAAGATTCGGTGTGTGTGTGTGTGTGTGTGTGTGTGTGTGTGTGTGTGTGTGTGTGTGTGTGTGTGTGTGTGTGTGTGTACATCAACAAAAGCTCCTCACTTCTGAGGCGTTTCAGCTTCCCTGGGGTAGATTAGAGTTAGGTGTGTCAGGATGACGGGCTGTTTTGTGATGATTGGAGGTAGTGTTGGTGTTTGTCTATCATGAGGGATGCTGTGGCAGGTGAGCTTTCAGCGGGGAGAAGTACGCTGGCATCCAGCCCCGAAGCGGATACGATACGAGAAAGACATTTGGTCATTTGACAAATTCTTATCAGTTGTCAGTGAAAACTTGATATTTTGTTCTACTCTGTGTTGTAGTATGTCTTCTTGGCTTGTTTGAAGGCGGAATATAAAATGACAAGTTAATTAATTTGCAATAAGAACATAGTATGAATACTAAGAAGATATGATGCTGTGAAGAAGACAAAGTCGGGACAGAGGTGGTTCCTTTATGTCCAGGGCTGTAGTGGTCAAATTAGAGGTGGGTAAACTATGATTTTTTTTATTTTTGATCAGACAGACCGTGACGCAACGCAACGTGACGCGACGCAACGTAACGCAACGCAACGCGACGCGTTTTTTTTTTTTTGGGGGGGGGGGGGTGTCATCGGTGTATCTGTGTATCTACAGGTATGAAAATGGGTATGAGGCCAGGCATGATAGTAGGCCTATAAAGTATCAGTATCAATGCATCCAAAATGGTAATTTGTTTAAAAGCCACTAGAACTTTTTGGCATGCACATTCATTTGTCTACTATAAATGACATTTAAAATCTCTTCAGTTAGGCCTATCACATAATTTGTGTGATCATACAGTAAGGAGAATAAGTATTTGATCCCTTGCTGATTTTGTTGGTTTGCCCACTAATAAAGACATGACCAGTCTTTCATGTTAATGATAATATGTATTATAATATGATGAGACAGAATATCAAAAAGAAAATCCAGAAATTAACTGTAAAGGATATATATTAATTGATTTATATTTCATTGAGGGAAATAAGTATTTGATCCCCTGCCAACCATTAAGAGTTCTGATCCCGCAGATCAAATGGCACTTCCAATCAACTGGTTATCTGAATTGAACACACCTGTTAATAGTAACCTGCACAAAAGACACGTTGAATCTGCAGAATCAGTCCACAGAATCAGTCAATCAATCAAACTAAACTCACCACATGGGACAGACCAAAAAGCTGTCAAAGGATGTCAGGGGAAAGATTTTAGAACTCAAGAAGGCTGAAATGGGCTCCTGGATATTAAGGAGCAAACTCTTGGTGCATTTCTTCGCAATTTTAGGACATACAAAATGATCATCAATCATCAATCTTAGGCCTGCATGTGGTTCCATAAAAGATTTAACCTTGTGGGAATTTAATAACCAGGAAAAAAAAGAGATAAAGCACCTTAAAACTGTATGGGAGGAGATAGGAAATGATCTCAAGGCAGCTGGGACCTCAGTCACTAAGAAAACTATTGGAAACACTTAATACCACAACGGATTAAAATCCTGCAGTGCATGTATGGTACCCCTGCTTCAGAAGGAACCTGTTCAGGCTCACCTGAAGTTTGCCAATGAACATCAAACTGGATTAGGATATGATTGGGAGGTGCTGGAATCAGATAACACCAAAATCAAACTGTTTGGCATTAACACAACTCGATCTGTTTGGAGGAAGAGAAATGCTGCCTATGATCCCAAGAACAACACCTTCTCCAACATCATACATGAAAGTGGTAACATTATGTTTTGAGGTTGTTTGTCTGGCCAAGACACAGGACAACTTCACATCGTCAAGGAATGGATGAAGGGATACATGTAAACGTGCAATGCTGCATGCCAACCTCTTTCCCACCACCACTAGACTGAAGGTGGGTCATGGATTGGCCTCCCAAAATGATAATAATCCATAACACACAGCCCAAGCAACAAAAGATTAGCTCAAGCAGAAGCACATTAAGGTCATGAAGTGGCCTAGACAGTTTCCAAACATGAACCCTATAATAATCCTGTGAAGGGGACAAAAGATCCCATTTGCCAAGCTACAGTCATACAACTTAAATGATTTAGAGATGATCTGCAAAGAAAAGTGGACAGAAATCATTTCTAATATATCCATAAACATTGTCATTAACTGAAAGAAACATCTGACCTCTGAATGAGAAAACAAGGGCTTTGCCAACAAGTATTTTGTTTTCTTTGACTAGAGGGGTCAAATACTTATTTTCCTCAATGGAATACAAATCAATTAAAATATATTCTTCAAAGTTATTTTCTGGATTTTCTTTTTGATATTCTGTCTCTCCATATTAGAATACATTTTATCATTAATATTATAGAATGATCATGTCTTTATTAGTGGGCAAACCAACAAAATCAGCAACGGATCAAATACTTATTCTCCTCACTGTATATGATGCAGAGTGTGCTTTTGTTACAATCCTAGATAGTAGGCCTAACACCTATAGCCCATTGGAGTAGATCAACAGCATAACAATGCAGCTCAATTTCATAGGCGTATTCCAATTTCTGCATTAGGTTTTTAAAAATAGATTCACCATCATGTAGGCCCATCTCAGCCATTCCCCACAAAGATGAATGGCATTAGGCTATATAACATTGGAAACTAATTATAAAAAACACAACATTTGTGGTTTTCAACTGAATTGGAAGTGCTATTAGGCTACATTTTAGGCTTATATGTTTATAAGACAGCTCACAATTTACCCCTCCACTGTCATCCATTAGGCCTACTTACTTGTAGTGGCATGCTCAGAGATTAGCAATAGGCACTGCAGCCATTAAGAGAGGAACTGGAGTTTTACCTACCATTAATAAGCTAACCCATACAGTGTTATCAATAACTGCAAAGGCAATAGACAGAAGAAGAAGCTGATGAAGAAGAAGCTTAATTTCTTAACTCAGGAATGAGTCCTTCTAGCTCTGAGAACTTGCTTTTGCAAATAACTTGAATGAAAGAATCTTGTGACAAGGTCGTTGGTGTAACAAAACGTGTACCTCCCTAAATGATGGATTTGGTGGTGTTACTAGGCTTACTCCTGTGTTAGGTTACTTTCATACCTGGCTTCACACGCGGGATATTTTGTTTTTCAACTCCACCGCGCGAACGTGCATTTGCGTTTCTATCGGCATTGCCGTCCGTAGAACCGGCGGACAGATGCGCTTTCGCATGTAAACATGGGGCGCACTGGCTTGTCCCCCTACTTCTTTCGGACCATGGTGCGAAGTGGCTAGATATGATGAGAATTTGCGTGACTAATTTGCGAACGGTAGAGAGAAACCTGCAGTGGAGTCAAATGGAACGGAATGAACATTATAATGCAGATGAATTAGGTCTATATTTCACGCAGTCAAACAAAATCCCGGACATTTCTGAAATTCCCCCCGCACATTTTTTTAGGTCTCAAAAGTAGGGAAAAAGAGGACGTCTGGTCACCCTATCCATGATGATTAACTATGCAGGCAGGCAACTACACAACGTGTAGGCCTATGTGTTTACATATTCCCTGGATCCTGATTGGTGTCGCCGCCGCAGCCGAAAGGCACTGATTGGAAGGTCACATACCCGAATACAGAGCAGATGAAAATGATTCCTACTAAAGCGTTAAGTAGGCCTATGTTCAACAATATTTTTTAAATGACACCAAATTTATTTTGGATTATTCCAACGGCAGATCACAAGGCGCATGGAACTTTGACGTGCGTAATTGCCATTAACCCCTTAAGACGCGGCTTTATACATTTGTTGTTACCAGTATGGTAATGACCAAGTCATGGTGCATTACTAAAGGGCCTGTGTTGTATCATAGTATTGTAGTGCTATGGTAGTTACATTTCGATATCTATTACAGCGTGCCACTGGAGGTACGGCGCGCATTAAGGGGCTAAGAGCTGCGTAAACGCTATTTAGAGGTGGGTAAACGCTATTTCCTAAATTCCAGAGGTGCGTAAACGGCGTTTACGTGCGTTTACCCTCCACTACAGCCCTGTTTATGTCCGACGTGGCATCATTTTGATATTATATCTTCTCTTTCACTGAGGGTATTTATTGTTTAGTTATTTGTTTTCTGATAGTAATCCAACAATGGCTGTGTCTTCTGCATATTTGTAGTAAGTGGAGTGGTGTTGGGTGCTGTGTTTTGGCAGTCATTTGTGTAAAGTGTGTACTGAAACGGAGAGAGAGAGGCAAACCTTGTGGAGCTCCTGTGTTGATGATGATGGTGGAGGATGTTGCCTGTTGCTGAGAAAGTTGCCTGTTGCTGTGGCCTGTTGCTGAGAAAGTTGTAGATTAAATGAATGAGGGAAGGGGTAATGTTTAGATAATGTAATCTCTTCATTATTTGGTGTAGTTGAATTGTATGAAATATGGAATTGAAGTCAACACTATGCTTTAATGAATATGGTGCGCCGTCACAAATGTGTATCTTTTAATGGATATGGTGCGCTGGCACCAATGTTTATGTTTTAATGAATATTGTGTGCCTTCACCAATGTGTATGTTTTAATGAATATGGTGTGCCTTCACCAATGTGTATGTTTTAATGAATATGGTGTGCCTTCACCAATGTGTATGTTTTAATGAATACAGTGTGCCTTCAGCAATGTGCATGTTTTAATGAATACGGTGTGCCGTCACCAATGTTTTAATGAATACGGTGTGCCTTCAGCAATGTGTATGTTTTAATGGATATGGTGCACTGTCACCAATGTGCATGTTTTAATGGATATGGTACACTGTCACCAATTTGTATGTTTTAACCCTCTGGTTGTGTTACGGTCAAACATGACTGTTTTGAAACTTCATTCTTAAATAACTTCTCTATTTTTCATCATACATAAATGACACTATGCTTTAATGGATATGGTGTGCGGTCACCAATGTGTATGTTTTAATGGATATGGTGTGCTGTCACTAATGTTTTAATTGATAGTGTGTGTGTGTGTGTGTGTGTGTGTGTGTGTGTGTGTGTGTGTGTGTGTGTGTGTGTGTGTGTGTGTGTGTGTGTGTGTGTGTGTGTGTGTGTGTGTGTGTGTGTGTTTTAATGGATATGGTGTGCTGTCACCAATGTGTATGTTTTAATGGATATGGTGTGCTGTCACCAATGTGTATGTTTTAATGGATATGGTGTGCTGTCACCAATGTGTATGTTTTAATGGATATGGTGCGCTGTCACCAATGTGCTTGTTTTAATTGATATGGTGAGTTGTCACCAATGTGTATGTTTTAATGGATATGGTGTGCTGTCACCAATGTGCATGTTTTGATGAATATGGTGCGCTGTCACCAATGTGCTTGTTTTAAAGGATTTTGTGTACAGACACAGACACAGATACACACACAGACACAGACACACACACACACATGTGTGTGCGTGCGTGCATGTGTATATGCGTGTGCATATGCGTGTGCTTTTGTTTGTGTGTGTGTGTGTGTGTGTGTGTGTGTGTGTGTGTGTGTGTGTGTGTGTGTGTGTGTGTGTGTGTGTCTGTGTGTGTGTGTGTGTGTGTGTGTGTGTCTGTTTTCTATGTATTGCAGGGTTGTGTGTGTGCCCAATTCTGGGCCCCTACACCCGAGACAACTGACCCTTTATCCTGTCGGCTTCCATGACTAAGTTTCCGTTCCCTGCCTAGTAGGCTATACAAGTAGCGAGCAATATCACATCTATTGATATCTAACAAAATGGAAAGATTTGTTCGTTCGCCTGACACCTCAAAGAACAGACAAACCATACCCGATGAACAGACATCAAAAAAAGACAGCGGAGATAAAACAAAAGTTTCCTTCATGAATTTACAAGCGTCATGGAAACAAACGAGGAAAAGCCGAAGTGTCTGCTGTGTAGGAAGGCTACTGTCTGCCGAGAGTCTCAAACCGAAAAAGCTGAAAAGGCACTTTGCGTGCATGAAGATAATTTCGATAAACTCAAAAGTTGTTTGAAAAGAAATGTGCTGAGCTGAATAAGCAGAGAGTGTAGGCCTACTTCAAAAAGGCTGCGACCATGAGCAGTGTTTCCCGCAGTGCTTCTAGTTGAAGCAGCCGCTTTGGCAAGATCAGGTGACCTCCTTGGCTAACGTTCCTCCGAAAAATGATTAAAAAATAACAATACTAATAAAAGAAGGGGGCGTAGTAGTCGTGCAATGCTAATTTCAAGCACTGAGGCAATTGTTCATTTCAACAGAAGAGAAGAGACACAAGACAGGTTCGTCAGCAACCCATGTTTTCATGACAGAGACATTTGTCAAGTCATGAAACAGCACAGAAGCCAACGTTTTTCTCTGCACTTCCACTCCACTCCTTTCGCTTCTATATGCCCCCTACCCGACTTTGAGCTGTTTAATGTTAGCTATAGTTCGCTTTATTTGTTGATTTGGGTTGTAGACAATTCACTGAGAAATAAGTTGTGAACATCTTGCTCAAGTGAATTTGACTGGGAAACCTCAACTTCTTAGAGTGCTGCAGGGAAAAATGACTGAAGCAGGGCTCTTTATTGCGTCTAGAAATTAGTTGGGCAATGACATAATGAAAAGGGCTCACGTTCGCGAGGAAGGATTTAAAACAGTTAATTTGCATTTTGCTCCTAAAATAAATAGCCTACCCTAGTTCTACATTCCATTGAGAAAACAATGAGCAGGCCCGTAGCAAGGGAGGATCGAAGGGATCGCTCGATCCCACTCACCGCCTCCCACCCCCACTCGACCCCCACTCGACTCTAACCCTCCTGTTATCCTTGGGGTCTATTTGACCCCATTCAATGTTTAACGTCTGAAAATATGCGACGTAAACCATTCTTCTGCTTCATCTTTGATGATTATTCCGAAATATATGGGGTCAATGTGAAAAAAGTGAAATTTCCACGAAAATGTTTTCCCTAAGTGCTGTACACGTTTTGGTTACAACTGTGTTCCTAGGGGTCAATTTGACCCCAACTTATTTTAAGTGTATTGAACATAAATGGAACATCCATATTTTTCTAATACATGTTCCAAGATGTCTATATTATGTAAAATATATGGATATATTTAGAACAGAACATTTTGTGCTAGGACTTATCTAAGGGCTTTTTTATGTTCCCAAACTAGCAACAATAAATATCTGAGGCATAAACCTGTGCAAAAGTTTTTCCTTCAACTGACTTTGTAGTTATTTAAGTGGCTGGGCTCAAAATGACCCCAAGGATCATGGATGTAACCTAAATCTGAGGATAACAGGAGGGTTTAAAGAGTTAATTTGCATTTTGCTCCTATAATAAATAGCCTACCCTAGTTCCCCCTCACTTTTGTCAAACTAAACCTCACTAAAAATCAGCCTTTGAAATAAAATAGCAAACATTCGCCTGTTAAAGTAAGGAAATTGAAAATACTGGAGTGTCGTTGATTCACACTGTATCACTATACATTTGAGAACTGCCGTGTGCTTAACCGGATTTTTATTCTTGAAGAACAAACAGCGAGCGAGTGAGAGAGAGAGAGAGAGAGAGAGGGAGAGAGAGCGAGTGAGAGAGAGAGAGAGAGAGAGAGGGAGAGAGAGATGAAGTGAAGCGCAGGTAAGAGAAATGAGGAAAAAACTGACGTACGTGAAAAGCTCGTGCCATCTCTCCCTCCCAAGCGCTGCAAAAAATGTGCAATAAACAATTTGAAGGATTAGGCTACCTTTTGAAAGCTTCAGTTAGTTTGCAAACTTCGGAGGGATTTCGGTGACTTTCAAGCCAATCAAAATCAGCTCGCAGTATGAAGTCGTCAATTTAAGAAAAAAACAGGGAAATGTTGGATGGCAGAGAAAGGTTCTCGCTTTCTAGCAGTCCAAAACCAATGTGCGTATGCCTTGGAGGCAAGACGCCTCGGAAAAGTGAAGTTCAGTTTTGAAACAATATTGTCCAAATTGTAGGCCTAGTAGCAGGACAGCAGCGCGTGACAAATTCCACATCAATGTTCGCAAATGAAATGTGAATTAAAAAAGCGTTTGGTGATGTGACAGTTGCGCCGAGGATGAGAGGGAGGATAAATTGATAGCCTACATCTCAGCGGGCCTACTCCTCATGGCTCTGTGCATCCGAGAATCCACTCAAAACAATGTACAAGTGCAGGGCGACTTGCGGCTAGCCTCTATATCGCTTTTCTTCTGTTGGCTACAACCCGGAATCGAACAGCTTTGCGCATCAAAGGCGTGTCGTCATTGTTTTCAACCATTTGCCACAGGCCTTCTGTTTGTGATGTTACTGTAACAGTAGTCTCCATTGAGATGTAAATATTATGAAATAATGTAAAAAGATTTAAGATGAAAAGAAATACAATTGCATAATAATGAAAAAAAACATGTAGGCCCTATTAGGCTATCAGCTGTTATTGAAACATTCATTTTGCATCCCTGAAAAAGAGTAAGAACAAGACATAGCCTACATGTGGGCCTAACATCATTAGTACCATGCATGTGGAGCATCACCCACAGTAACCCGCACCCACAGTCACAGATACAGGTACAGGCAAGATGAGAGATACAGACACAAGCATGTGGGTTGTTTTTTTTTAATTGGGGGGGGGTCCACTTTCGGGGGAAAAAGATCCCCCCTCAACACAAAGCTGGCTATGGCCCCAACGCTTACGAGAGAAGGAGCAAAGTGAAAGCGTGCGCAAGACAGACAGACAGACAAAGCAAGAGGAAGAGAAGTTAGAGAAATAACCCGAAATGTTGACTTGACAGCTCGTGCAATCGCTTGCACATTATTTAAAACCATGGTCAGAAGTTACACAAACCTTTTTTGTTTTCGGCTTCAGTCTAACATTTGCAGACGTCAGGGAAACTGCTGCTCAAACGTTTTTTTTTAGTGGTCAGCAGACGCACGTTCTTATTAAACTCAGCACGAACAATTGCACACCCCTGTCTGTGAAATAAATAAAGTAATGGTTAGGCTTATTAAAACAGTCCTACGTGGACCATTGCCGATTGAAACGTCTTTCACGGAAAATAAAGGTCGCTCATTTAGATGAGGCAGCGCAAATCGATAGAACACCACTATCGAGTAAAGCCGGGCATACACTGTGCGATATTTTCACTCGTGGGTCTTAAGCTCCTGCCTACACTGCACGATGGAATTTCACTAGTTAAAAGTTCACATCTCACGACTCACGTCCTCACACTATACGAGTCGACAGTCGGATGCGAGCCAAATGCTTCCACTGTGCGACGCGACAGGCATGTTTCCCCGGTCTGCAGAGGAGGGAACATGCACACCTGAGGTGGAGATGAGGTCGCGCTCAACAACAAATCGCACGACCCTATTCATTTGTGCATGTGAAGTGTCAAATCGGGTCGTAGCACTGCTTCAACAGTGCGATTTACGCACGAGCCACGACCAGGATTTCAAACAGTTTTGATGTTCTTGCGACCCTGCGATTGCACAATCGTGAGGCGAAATCGCTTGCCGTTACCCCATGTACACTGCACGATGCGAGGCTCACGATTGACCTGCGATTGAGCAAGAAATCGCCCCGACTCTCAAAAAGTCGTGCGAGTGCCAAATCGGGGCAATATCGGGGCAAAAGTCGCACAGTGTAAGCCCAGCTTTAGGCTACCGGTCGCTCATCTCGACGAGGCAACATATCTCGACAGAACACCGAGCCCGTCGGCCAAGGAAGGGGCGAACTCGGGCCCCCTCACAGGCCTGGGGGGGCCCGGGCCCGGGGGCAGTTGTCTATCCCCCCCTATAGGCCCGCCCCTGCCTCTAGCGCTAGAAGTCTATCAAAAAGAGATGAATAAAGTAAAACAAAAACAATCATGTAGATGGGCCATATAGTCAAGCTCGTGCAATCGCTTGCACATTATTTAAAACCATGGTCAGAAGTTACACAAACCTTTTTTGTTTTCGGCTTCAGTCTAACATTTGCAGACGTCAGGGAAACTGCTGCATCGCATAAAAACGTGCATTGTTAGAATGTTGCCTAGTAGGCTATTTGATTGTTAAAAAATTGTGAACTCGGCTAAATAAAATGAAACTTGTGCGCTGAACTGGTTTAGCTGTATTTTCAACACAGTACACCATATGAAACAGTAATTATATAGGGCGGACGAACAATATGGGGCTGTGTGTGTGTGTGTGTGTGTGTGTGTGTGATTTAGTGTAACTGAGGGTTCCATGATGATGTAGGGCCAATAGACAGCAACATTGACCCTGACGCCGGTTGTTGCACAACGCAACATTATTGATTTGTCAATATTTTCAAGACGCATGGGAGATGCAATGCACAATATTTTGTTCAAATACACAAGAGGTAGGTATTCTCGATTTTTTAAAGATCATGTGGCAAAAAAAAAGTTAGATTCGTCGACAAAAATGTCAAATGAAATCAACCATGCTCGCTTCTGCAGACGTTGTTTAGCCATTTCACACAGGTAAAAAAAAAAGGCTGTGGTTCGCGAGACACGCTGTTACAGCGAACATCCGTGATGTTCAGTTGAAAGGTAATGAAGAGATTTTAATCGAGGAAAGGAAATATGATTGAAGACCCTTTAGATAGAGAGCAGGAGAGTTATTTGCCGCGGCCGCATGAAGAGGTAGGCGAGTGGCTTCCAAATAGACAGTCAGCTCGATTTCGTCCCCGACGTTACCAAAAGTTCACTCCGACACTCGAAGTGGCGAAGGTGCCAATATCTGTGGAAGCCCGTCCTTTAGATAGCCTATAGGCCTATTTCAGAATATTTTCACTGAGGAACTTTCGGATATGGTGATAAGCCTATTGGTGAGGCAGACAACAGTAGACATGCGGATTATACACGCGCGGCCACACATCCAGCTCAAATTGGAGCCCCGTCTCAAATTAGGATGAAATTGCTCATCGGTCTCAGCATAACGTTTGGAGGAATAAAACGGCCATACTCGCCGGTGGGAGAGCAAGTGGCTGTATTAGACAAATGTCCCCCGATTTATGGCAGAAATGACTGCCTAATAATTATAATAATAATGATTATTATGATTTAGTTATAGTCGGCTATTGTAACAGTAGCAATATCCTAGTAGCCTAATAGCCTATAATAAATAGCAGCATCAAGCATTATCCTGAAAGCACATGAAACTTTTTTCAATCATTTGATTATGAGATATGATTTTTTTAAAGGAATATGTGCAGGAATATGTGTTCTGAATGAGCATAATCCCGTGAAAGCAGAGGATTTTACCTTTTAAATGCAATTCGTCCCATGTCCTTATGTGTTCCAGAGGCTGAGATATTGAATTTTTCATAGGAGTTTCGAACCATTTTTTCTTGTCTCAAAAATCCCTCAGGTATTGGAGACCTTTTCTAAAAACTGGCTCAGGCGCCAATGGGTTAACACATTGAATACCGGCGGTGCTCACGGAATTATGTCGAAGAATACCAGTGTTCTAAGCCCTTTTTTGACATTTGTTGTAGACTCAGAGCGTAATATGTGATAGGGCCACTGACATATGTTATGGCTCGTTAGAAAGTGGAGACTCTGCCCCCTTGGTAGGTGAAAACCGTGTGTCTCTACGAGCTTTTATTGCCGAGCAAACCTAAGCTAAACCGAAGCGGGTATCCATGGAATTCAGCTACAATCGGAGATATTGAGGTTTTTGTGAAGGGTGCGCTGCTTCAGAATGTCACGAGTTTGAAAGGGGACGAGTTGGTTTTAATCACAATTTGGTGCAAGGTTAGCTCTGACACGCATCTTGCTGCTCGTCAAGACACACCTCCTGCTCTGTCCCATTACGACATCGGCAATCAATGCCATTCGAAATCCATGTTTTTCACAACACAAACTCTTTGCACACACGCAGAGGGTGAGACATTTTCTAAAATAGCTCCCGATGACTCCCGAAATCATAGCCCAACATTGACAACAAATCCAAATGATATGATGCTTAGATGTAGCCCATTCGATCCATATAATATGTAGACATGCTAGCTTCTGACTTCCTACATACAGGAAGACACGGAAAGTTCAACATGGGGGCGAATAATCAAATAAACTTATCTGGTTGGAGATCAAACTTCCAAATCGGAGCGCATTACTCCAATCACAGTTCAGGTGCCATTTGGATCCAAGGATCTGGTAAAGGTCTAGGTAGCAAGTCCAGAAAGTTCAAGATACTCCAGGCACGATATACAATGGTCTCTGTGTTTACCTATTGCGTGAAGTCAGACGCAACACACGCTAGAGCGTGGGCACCGACCATACTAGGGAAACAACAATATAGCACGATTCACGAATACGGCAGCATCCCAGATAGCTACCATAGCCCTTCCTGTAGCTACCATACCACAAGGTGAAGGGGTACAGAGAGAGTAAGGGGTCTTACACACCAGGGCGGTAAAGCGTCGCGGAACGGCCGCGTTTTTTACCGGCGTCGGTGAAAATACATTGAAACCTATCTGTCCTTACACACCAACCGGCGGTAGTTGGGCGTCAGCGGCGCGGGAGCCGGCTCCGCGCCGCGCTGCATTTGGAAAATAGAACTCGAGCGTATTTTTCACGCCGGCAACCGGCGGTGTCTCATTCAAATGAATGGCAAAGTAGCACGCTAGCTTTAGCTGTGGGGAGGGTTTTGAACAGGACTGGCCGCGCACGCCGACGCTGTCAGTGTGAAAGGCAGAGAAAAACACGACGGCCGAAACTAAGCAGAGCGACCGTTCCGCCTTGGTATGTTTAGGCCCTAAATTGCAGAATCATGTAGCGATGAAATCAAATGCAGAGCCGTAGCATCAATGCAGGCAGTGCGATCATTAGGAGCCTAATACAGATAGTCTACGGTAGGCAACATGGGTTGGCATCCAGACATCTTGGAAAGATAAATGAAAATGTCCAAATCAAAACACAAACTTTTGACTGCAAATTTTGTCATTTATGTCCATCACAGAGCTCCCAAAATCACATATATTGTCCATTGAAGGGTGTAGATTCGAAATATGATATTTAAACGCAAAAACGTATTTTTACGTTTTGGTATACAACGCATGGGCGTGAAAAACGTATTATTACGTCGTCGATACTTAACACTAGAACTACCTCGGAGGGGTCAATTGACCTTTTTACCTAAAAGACCCACAAGAGGGTCATTTGCTGTCACGTGAGTCACAGAGTCAGAGACAAGCAATTTGCCGTGCAGTTGGCAGCGTTTCGATGGAAGTGCATTAGATTATTGAGAGTACTTGGAGGCCCGGTGTCCTGTCTATATGAGCGACCCGTTGAGATGTGATTCTTTTCGCTACTGAGCATGCGCACGCATGCGCACACCCTCGCGGCGGTTTTCGCGGGTGATTGCCCATCGAATTGTGAGACCGCAGGTTACGATAGGATCCCCTGAGACTGTCAACTTTAGTGACTCAAACTGTACGATACATCCCCTGGGGGGCACGGGAAATGGCGTGGATCATCCAGCAGATCATAGCCTACACCTGTGTAGTGACTCAGAGACTTAACTTGGTTCTCCAACCCAGCAACGCTTTTTGTAGCCTACCCGTAATTATATCAGGCCTACTACATGTAGGCATATCCTCAGTTTGGAAAATCTGCGAAATAGCGTGGCCTCGAACATTTGCTACTTTGTTGCCTAACCGTAATCGCTCACACACTCAGCCTCGAACATTGTAACATCGATCAGAAAAGACTATTTATGTAGAGGAGGCGTTCGTTCTCATTGCAAAATGGGAAAAATCGCCACCTCTGATTGAGCTGTCAAAATGCTCCCTCCACCCTTTTCACTCAAGAATTGTAAATTGCATGAACATGGTAATAAGAAATGCATGGTAATAAAAAATGTGGGGATGTTTTGAAAATATGATTCCAGTCATTAAAAGACAGACACCTGCCAAAATAAAGCCACAATGCTATCTGCTATCTGGGAATCTCTAAACCGCGCTTGTTTATTCCCATAGCACATAATTTCATATGGCAATTTGCCTTGCAAGCCCACGTCGCACTGAAACCAAACCAACAGCAAATGGCTGCATCAAACAACCCGTAGCCAGGCCCTGATCCCAAACATGGCACGTTTCTTAACTTGCTCAAACGTTTTTTTTTTAGTGGTCAGCAGACGCACGTTCTTATTAAACTCCGCACGAACGATTGCACACCCCTGTCCGTGAAATAAATAAAGTAATGGTTAGGCCTATTAAAATAGTCCTACGTGGACCATTGCCGATTGAAACGTCTTTCACGGAAAATAAAGGTCGCTCATTTAGATGAGGCAGCGCAAATCGATAGAACACCACTATCGAGTAAAGCCGGGCATACACTGTGCAATATTTTCACTCGTGGGTATTAAGCTCCTGCTCACACTGCACGATGGAATTTCACTATTTAAAAGTTCACATCTCACGACTCACGTCCTCACACTATACGAGCCGACAGTCGGATGCCAGCAAAATGCTTCCTGTGTGCGACGTGACAGACATGTTTCCCCGGTCTGCAGAGGTGGAAATGAGGTCATGCTCAACAGCGAATCGCGCGGCCCTATTCATTTTCGCATGTGAAATGTCAAATCGGATCATAGCACTGCGTTAACGGTGCGATTTACGCACAAGCCACGACTAGGATTTCAAACAGTTTTGATTTTCTTACGACTCTGTGATTGCACGAACGTAAGGCAAAATCTCTTGTCGTTACCCGATGTACACTGCACAACACGAGACTCATGACTGACCTGCGATTGAGCAAGAAATCGGCCCGACTCCTAAAAAATCGTGCGAGTGCCACATCGGGATAAAATCGGGGCAAAAGTCGCACAGTGTAAGCCCAGCTTTAGGCTACCGGTCGCTCATCTCGACGAGGCAACATATCTCGACAGAACACCGAGCCCGTCGGCCAAGGAAGGGGCGAACTCGGGCCCCCTCACAGGTCTGGGGGGGCCCGGGCCCGGGGGCAGTTGCCCCCCTATAGGCCCCCCCTGCCTCTAGCGCTAGAAGTCTCTCAAAAATAGATGAATAAAGTAAAACAAAAACAATCATGTAGATGGGTCTTAAAGTCACAGCAATGCTGCTCAATATGTTCTTCAGACAGTCAATACGACCCACTGTGGTTCCAATCCTAGAGTGAAAGCCCAACTTGGAAACTCCAACTCCCATTGTCATTTTGACACAGCACTCCACACCACACAAGTGAACACTGCACACTGCACACAACAAAATTGCATTTATGCCTCACCTGTGCAAGGGGGCAGCCTTCAGCGGCGCCCCATGGGAAGCAGGGTACCTCAGTCATGGAGGAGGATAGGGGAGAGCACTGGTTGATTACTCCCCCCACCAACCTGGCGGGTCGGGAGTCGAACCGGCAACCTCTGGGATGCAAGTCTGACGCCCTAACCTCTGGGATGCAAGTCTGACGGCCTAACCGCTCACCCATGACTGCAAAATGCAGTCATATGCATATGCAGATTTTTTGGGGTAGTTTTTGATACAAAGAGAACAGGCACATAATGTTGATTATGTTCTGTTCCTGTTCAGCAAAATGCTTTGGTCATACACTGTATTGTAAAGCTGGATTCCAAATGTAAAGAGGAGGATACTGACACCCTCAGAATTGGAAACCCAGTCTGCACAGTGTTGGCTACTTATACGTTACAAAATGATAAACAATGAATAATTGACTTACCTGCACATACTGGTGCTACAGCTCTTACTCTGCCAGTATTCCTATCAACTGATACTCTGTATATTTGTTTCATAGCGATTCATTTCTGGATTGGATTGGTCAAATAGATTAGTCAGCTGCAATGTGGAACTCTCCTCATTTGTTAGACAAAAAAGATGTTACTTGTTATATACTAACCTGATTACCATAATTGTGATATGACATCTTCCGAAACGTTCCAAAATATTTTATCCCAATTCCCTAACACTATCTTGAAAATTGAGCAGACTATTCTGCATATGATAACTCGTATGAAGAAAATGTGCTGACATGTTTTCAGGACAACCATTACACAGAGAATCAACCAATTGGGATAGATGAGCAAGGTACATTCATTTGAAAATTGTACTAAATGTAAGCTGATTGTGTTAACTGTAGGATACTTGTACATAGCCATTTGCAAGGATGTACTAAATGATTGAGACATGTACAAAAGCATTTGAAATTTGATGAAAGCAATGACACATGCCATTCTGTTGTGAGGAACTGCAAATTAGTTTTGGAATTTGTCCATGTTTTGAGAATGACATCTCAGTTTCAAGAAATTAGCCAAACCAATGGAGAAAAACTGTAACACACTGTCCGCCAAACTGTGCTATCTGTCTTTGCTGCTGATATCTTCATGCAAGTTGCTATTTACCTGTGGTGATTTTGGAGGCTGACAGCCCTTGGGAAGAAGCTGTCCCCTCACCCCACACACGGCCCCTAACAGCCTCATTACCATAACAAAATGAGTGATTAGTGTATTCGGTAAAAGCCGCCGGGTCAAATGACCCCTCTCTGGTACTTCTGGGTAGGCAGAAAAATCCTGGTAGTTCTAGTGTTAATGTGTTAAAGTAGCAATAATGTGTCTTCTACATGAATGCAAAAAAACCCGCTATATTGGCCTGAAGCCTATTCAGGGGTACAAGTGGTTGATACATTTTTCAGCAACACACAGGTCCATATATGCATCAAAGCAGCATCCTATTTCCACAACTGTGATGGTTTTTAAAGTCTCATCCACAAGACAACACCCCCCACACACACCACACACTCTTTCTCACACACACACACACACACACACACACACACAAACACAAACACACACCCAAACACACAAACACAAACACACACACACACACACAAACACACACACAAACACCAACACACACACACACATACAAACACACACAAACTCCACAGACACATACACACACAGGTGCTGCTCTATATAGCTCTATACATAATAGGGTTTTTCGTGTATGTGTGTGTGTGCCAGTGTTAATTTCGTGACGAAATATTTTCGTCATAATTATCGTTAACGATTGTTTTTCCCCTGACAACAATAAAACGATGACGAAAAAAACAGCAGGCGTTTGTACGAAAAATATAACGATATTGATTCATATTTTCGTCAAAAAAATAAAAATGTGACTACAATACCACCGGAGACGAAAACCAATAGGAAGCATTTTCGTTAATATGTCACTGAAACATTGGAAAAGAATTGCCTGCTATTTCGCAAGTCGCGACCCTCATCTGCTCCGCGTCTCCTACCTCCTCCCCTCCCTCACACACACACACGCAGCAGTCACAGTGACAGGCAGCGTCGGTGCCGCAGTAGCAGCAGTAGCCTACTTTTCAGTGCAATCCTGGCTGGAAACAACATTGTTGCCCATTTATCCATGACGAAGAAGTTTATGCAGTCATGAAATAGTGGTGGTGCTGTCGCACATAGCAAACATCTTTCTCTAACGATGCATTTTTGCGGAACTTCTCCACTCCCTACTATACATGAACCTGCTACCCGACGGTCGTTGTCTGATCTTTTTTCAATGTTCGCTAATGTTTGTAATTTAAGGGTCTATGCGTAGACACAAGCCTTCTGATAAGAATCACTTAAGTGCCAATCGCAAAGGATTGTGGAGAAGTGTGTAGTTTTGCGACTTGTTTCAGTCAAGGACACTGAAATAGGAAGTGAACCTTCCACGCTTTCACATGCATTCACGAGTTTGTCCTTGAGTGCTTGGTGTACAGTTTACGTATAGTATATGCATGTTTGGCATGTTAGCTGGCCTCTGTCCTGGCCTCTGTCCTTTAAACGGAGCTCATGCGGGATGAGATCCGCTTCCCCCCTATGTGTAGTATAGAGGAAGTGTAACTGGATGTTCCAGTGAAATGGAGGAGTATGGGGAGGTGGTGGGACAATTCGGAAAGCCTTCGCGCATGACAGGCGAGAGAGGGAAGGAGGGATTTAAATATGCGCGAAGGCGGGAGCAAGTAATGACAGCTGTCAATCACTCTCGGACTTCCTCCAGAACTACGTTTATATATAAACAACATTTCACGAGTTTGTCCTTGAGTGCTTGGTGTACAGTTTACGTATAGTATATGCATGTTTGGCATGTTAGCTGGCCTCGGTCCTGGGATGCTTTAAACGGAGCTCATGCGGGATGAGATCCGCTTCCCCCCAAAGATGCTGAGACCAACCAACTATGCCAGACGATGCACTCAAGACGAGGTCTGTTTACCTCCCAAAAAGCGAAGTAGTGCGCAGCTGACTAGAGGACCGAGGGCCAAGCTTAAAAATAAATAGGCCTAAATAACCAAAACAAATAATTACAAGAATAATAATGATAATAGGCTACGTAACGCAGCGTGGTGAAACGGTGACGATCCGATGCGGGCCAATGCGAGTGAGAGCTAATGCCCGAGACAAATAGCCTATACCTACGAGGTTCGCACACATGACGCACAAGCGCTCAGAAAAGCAGCGGGACGTTTTAAATGCTGCCCTGATTGACCATGTTAGATAGTAGGTGGCTACGAGTCTGTCACTGTCACGTGGTAAGCGCGAAGGCAGGCTGAACGAGATATCAACCTATGCGGCGCGCCAGCGATGGGAGCGTAACCAGCTGGTTTGGAAAAGAATGAGTGACTGTAGCGTGAACGTGTGTAGGCCTGTAAGGCGTGCCGCTTCCCTGGTAAACATCTATGAGGGTATGCGAACCCGTTAGACAATAGCAGATAGGTGAACGAGATCTGATGGTAAAACTGCGAGGGTGAGGAGTAAAACAGAAATGGGCCGTCGGCCGTTGGGCATGGACCCGACTCTGGTGTCTGAAAATGATGGGTGGCGAAACAGAAAAAGGAGGCAGGCTCATGAGCCAATGTCGCTGGACATGGAGCTGATTCTAGTGTCGGAAGGGATACGGGGTTAGGCTACTAAAAGAAAACGTTTAAGACAGACACAGGCCTAGTTGTGCGTGCGTGTGTGCAGTGTATTCAGCGAAGCTGTGGTAACGGCGCTGTCCAAGGTGCTGGCAATAGAAATATCCATGCGCGTGGCCAGGGCTGTTCGAGGCACAGTGGTTGTCCATTCGGAGGTGGCTACTGATAATCTCAGAATTCAGGTAATAGTTACGTTGTCATGAGGAGTTGTGACTGAGCTAAACCAGATGGCGAGTGCCTTGGGTGGGTGATGGATTTCATGAGTGCACTATCTGAAATTAAAATTCAGTAGCCTATGTACCTGTATGCATACATCTTCGCTCTCGCTGGACAACAGGCCTCTTGTGGTCGTCCGCGCGGCGAAGCGATCATGAAAGTGCTTAACGGGGTCGCTGGACCACTGCACTCGAGAAGTCGTGAAAAGTGATTTACAGGGTCGCTGGACCACTGCACCTCGAGGAACATGAGTTAAAAGCGAATAGCAAAATTAGCGTGTTGGGCAAGGTCGCTGGCCGTGGTGCTGAATTACTGCCGAGCGGAAACCTGATATAGATAAAATCTGATGCGTGGGGCTCCAACTGAGAGCTCGGACGATACCCGCGCCCGCGAAATATGTGCGAATAAATAGGCCTACTGCGTTGATAATTGAGGGAATGAGATTCAGGTGGATAGGTAGGCGTGCCTGTACTAGCACGCAAGGAACTGGACAAATTACAGACGAGCAGGAAATACAGAGCAGATACATTACGGAACGACGTTAATCGTGCAGGGTTCCCAGCGAGGTGACCTAAAGAAGAGCTAGTGGCCCTGTCAAATGGATGGCAATCCGATGCGCGCCACAATAACGAGACGAACAGAAAATAAAGCAGCGACTGTATGAATTTATGCGCGAACAGAGCGTCTGAAAATAGACGCAGCAACGGTGGCTGTCCAACTGGTGCAAAGGTAGTCAAGGATAATCTCGGAAAGGCAGGTATTAGCTACATGCGCCTGAGGAGTTGTGAATGAGCCAAACAGCGGGCGAGCGCATTGCAGGGCTGATAGACAATCGACTGTTGTTTCCTATGATGTGACCAGGAGACACTGTAACGGAACGCGCATCTCGCTCTCTTCCTGGACCAGCGCAGCGCGTTTCCTACATTACCCACACCACCTTGCCACTCTCTAGTTATGGGGTGTGGTTATAAAAAAGCCAAGTTCAAGCTCAATGGCGGCGAGACTGTCTACAATCAACACACGCTCAGTGGATTACCAGAGTGGGACCCAGAGTGTGCGCCACGAAGAAAGCGTTTCTTTGATTGCCGTTTACAGCACTGGAATGGTGCGCTCCCGAAGGTTGAAGACGACGTGGGTGAAAAGGAATCTCGTCTGCGACAAGTAAATCCCTTGGGACCAGGACGCTACAACAACAGAGTTGGTGGCGTTGTCACCAAGAGGCCTTGTTCAGTGCAGACTTGGAGATATCCCCAAAGCCACCTTGCTGTCTGGACGCAACCAGATCTGGGCGAGGATAACGTCGGACCAAGAGGACGGTAATGAGCGCTAGTCTTTGCGCACCTGGCTCTTTCTCTCACTCTCAACCCCACTGCAACAGCTGCTCTCGTTCGCCCCCCTTTAAACATCATCTCCGTGTCCACAAGCGCATACACCATTTGCACACACGCACTACACAAACACCTCATCATCTCAGGACATTTATGTTATGTCGTGTATGTCTTAATTATGTGTTGAAAGATTTGTTGTATGTAAACTAAATTCGTGAAGTGCACTAAAAATTACAAAATACATTTCTGGTGTTTCTCATTCATTCAGTTGTTTTCAAATCACTATTGGTTAATTCATTTTTGGGATTGTGACGCTTGGTAAACCGACCGCAGTCTGACGACTGCTGGCGCCCAACAAACAAACTTTAAAATCTTTAAATCAGTGTCGGTGGCAACGTTACAATGGCGCCCAACGTGGGGCCGATTAAAAGGTGCCTTTTCCCATATTGAATATATATTTTTAATGCTGTGATTTGAAAACACCTGTGTGTGTCAAAGATTTGTTGTTTGCAAACCGAAGTGTGTTACTATTGTGTGATCGTGAAAACATAGGACACTTGAAAAGTTAAGTTGAAAGGACTATTGTTGCTCAACTGAACTAAAGACTGAACTTGGACTTGAGCGTTACTAAGAAAAAAAAAAAGTTGAATGCATTGAGCATTGCGTATTGTGGTAACAGTGATTAACTTTGATTTATTGTATGAGTGTTAATGTCTTGGGTAAATGGTTTAAAGCATGTGATTGTTGTAAACTACCATTGGACTTTGACCACTCCACGTACATAATCATTAGGCTCACCTGGTTTCCTCTATACACACATTGCATCCACACATCTCATATCAGCGTCAAAACGCCATGTTCACTCAGCCCCCCAGTGTTCCTACTTGGAGCGCTCTCTTTTCCCTGGAGCGGCGTATCATGGAAGAGCTCAGCAGTCTGAAGGATTACGTCAAGAAACTGTTCGAGGATCTACAACATCATGCGCAACAGCTTGCCGATGTCCAAATCCAGATGGAACAGGTCCGTCTGGAGCTCCTTCAGTTCTCGCGTGCTGATCAGCAGAATGTCCACCAGGTGGCCCCGAGGTTCCAGACAACTTCACTGTTCTCCTCGGTTCCTCCACCTGCACCTGGCGGAGCTACAGCATCCACTAGCACCATCCCACAGGTGTCTAGCATCTGCATATCTTCCCATGTCCCACCTTTCACACCACCGGCGCATTCTGACAACTTTACAGTTTCAACTTCCACAGTTCACGCCGAACAGCAGAAGTCTCCTGCTGTCCGACACATCTTGCAGTCCGTTCAGGACGGCTGTGAAACTATTGTGGACAAATACAGCGTTTCATGTGGACTGGTGTACCGAAAGGCAAATTCTGGAAAACAAAGACTGTTCGTTCCAGCACCACTTGTGGATAATGTTTTGCAGGCATACAAGCAGAGTAATGGTGTACAGGGTTTATTTAAGACCTATCGGCACCTACATGGACAATTTTTTTGGCCAAAGATGTGGAGCTCCGTTAAACGTTTTGTGAAAGCTTCCCTCTGCAACGCAGACAGCGTCAGCGGGCCACCGCCAGACGTGGCGCACGGTGCTGCGCATGGTGCCACTGCTGAGGACGGTGTTTACGCACAACTGACTTCAAATGTTCAAGACCACCCGTGCTCCAGGCCAACAGCGGCGGTGCTACAAAGTTCTCCGCCACCTGACCCAGCTGAAGACATGGCAGAAGAGCGTTATGCTGTTTCAGTTTTTTCAACATTCCGCGCTCTTATGGCTGAGGTCAAAGCTGGTGATTCACAAGATGGACATTACTTTTCTGATTCGTCAGATGACGCTGACACTCTTTGCCACCCCTGACCTTTTTCTCTCTTTTCCTTTTTTTTTTTACACAACCTAGGGTTGTTTTTTCAAGGGGGGGAGTATGTAACGGAACGCGCATCTCGCTCTCTTCCTGGACCAGCGCAGCGCGTTTCCTACATTACCCACACCACCTTGCCACTCTCTAGTTATGGGGTGTGGTTATAAAAAAGCCAAGTTCAAGCTCAATGGCGGCGAGACTGTCTACAATCAACACACGCTCAGTGGATTACCAGAGTGGGACCCAGAGTGTGCGCCACGAAGAAAGCGTTTCTTTGATTGCCGTTTACAGCACTGGAATGGTGCGCTCCCGAAGGTTGAAGACGACGTGGGTGAAAAGGAATCTCGTCTGCGACAAGTAAATCCCTTGGGACCAGGACGCTACAACAACAGAGTTGGTGGCGTTGTCACCAAGAGGCCTTGTTCAGTGCAGACTTGGAGATATCCCCAAAGCCACCTTGCTGTCTGGACGCAACCAGATCTGGGCGAGGATAACGTCGGACCAAGAGGACGGTAATGAGCGCTAGTCTTTGCGCACCTGGCTCTTTCTCTCACTCTCAAACCCACTGCAACAGCTGCTCTCGTTCGCCCCCCCTTTAAACATCATCTCCGTGTCCACAAGCGCATACACCATTTGCACACACGCACTACACAAACACTTCCTTCATCATCTCAGGACATTTATGTTATGTCGTGTATGTCTTAATTATGTGTTGAAATATTTGTTGTATGTAAACTAAATTCGTGAAGTGCACTAAAAATAACAAAATACATTTCTGGTGTTTCCCATTCATTCAGTTGTTTTCAAATCACTGTTGGTTAATTCATTTTTGGGATTGTGACGCTTGGTAAACCGACCGCAGTCTGACGACTGCTGGCGCCCAACAAACAAACTTTAAAATCTTTAAATCAGTGTCGGTGGCAACGTTACAACACGCTGTGCAATTGGCCCGGGCAGACAGACGACAATCCGATGTAGTTCTAAATAAATGCGAATGCGGCAACCTCTTTGAATTGCGCCAGGAGTTTCTTTGAGGGAGAGAATTCAGAATGAATGAATTACCGAATCAATGGATGAAGAATGCTCTTTGAAAGTCGATTTGGTTATAAAGCGTCTGCCAAATGCAATATAATAAAATAATTTGTGCATCCAAAGAGGTAACCCGTTAAAGGGTTCACGTGGTAACTAGGCGAGTACAGGGAGATGTTGCAATATGATCCAGCGAGTGTTCTGAGGCATGTTTAACCATTTACCGTGCATAAATCGCCTATGCGCGCTGGGCTGTTTTGGGTGGGTGCCGTAACGGCGGGTAAATGTTTGAATAGCAAATTATGTGGTTCGGGTTCGGCGCTGCGGGGAACCGTTGCGCTTGGATACGCTTTGGCGCAGTCTGGAAAACAATGGCCTGAGCTGTGGCACAGGGCCCAAAAAGGATTCATACGTGCTTCCGCAACATGTCTATATCTGTGGGGTGACGAATGTGATCCGCAGAATTTAAGACGGATACAGCCTAAGCTCAGTTTGCATGCAAAACAAAATATCGGGCTTTAAATACCATGGCATGGTGTGTCTGTGATGCTATAATGCGCAGACTACCAACGGCTCTTACGAATAGCCTATGAATTACGTGAGACATATGTTAACGGCCGAGCGTTTACCCGCTTAATCTGTAATGTGACTTAATCTTAACGTGCCGATAGCAAAAAGGGGTGAAACACATTAGGTACTGAGAATGTAAGCCACTGCAGCATTGAGTAGTCTGGGGGTGGCGAGTCGTTACGAGCGCAATAGCGGTGAGGTTGGTGAGGACTAGCTGTGAAGTCATATTCGGTCCGAGCGGCGGCTCGAGTAGCCTCCGTGCGCACGCGGCGCTGTATGCGAAACTGCCTGTGGTATGAATGGTGGTGGATGCGGGCACCAGGCACGGGCACTCCTATGCATC
>NC_085871.1:54641117-54666117 GCF_034702125.1 Engraulis encrasicolus | reverse complement strand
TGAGTTTAAAATTTCTATATCTTTGTAAGAATACAATTTTCTTACTCAGCACTCCATGAATTCCTCAATTGACTTGTTTTTGTCCCTTAGATGACTTAATTTATTTTTATGCATCATAACTTTTTGTGTAAAAACACTTTTTTGGTTACTACCCCTTTAACGCATAACATGGGTCTAAATAGACCCGCATTCATTTCCTATGTAATTTCATCACAAGCTTAATGTCTCTTAGCCATATTGAAAAAGGATTTTGATTCTTTTACTAAAAGTCCAACTTTTTATCATTTATGGAGTATTAACTCCCAACATCAATACTTATTTTAAATACTTGATGGTTATTCTTTGATATAGAAGTAATTTTATATAACTATATGATATTTAGACACATGGGTCTAAATAGACCCGCATTCATTTCCTATGTAATTTCATCACAAGCTTAATGTCTCTTAGCCATATTGAGAAAGGATTTTGATTATTTTACTAAAAATTCAACTTTTTGTCATTTATGGAGTATTAACTCCCAACATTAATACTTAATTCAAATACTTTATCGTTATTCTTTGAAATAGACATCTTTTTATACAATTATATGATATTTACACACATGGGTCAAAAATGATCCGCATTCATTTTTTATATACACTGTGTGCAGAATTATTAGGCAAACATGTTTTTTGACCATATTGTCTGTTTTATGCTTATTTTCCAACAGGAATCTATATGAACTTGAAAACCTATTGGATTTAAGCATTCCAGGCCATGCATATTTGTATAAAAATATGGGGCTGTGGTCGAAGGTGCCCAACACCTTATATCAGGTGTGCATAATTATTAGGCAACTTTGTTGTCTTCTTGGAAAATGGGTCACAAAATAGATCTAACAAACTCTGAAAAGTCGATTAACAATTTTGAAGTCTTCTAGAGGGATGTGGCTGTCGTGAAATTGGCAAGACGTTGGTCACTTTACCACAGAATTATGAAATGCATCATTACAAAGTCATCAGTCTCGTAAGAAATGTCACTGCCAAAAATTGAGAAGAATTTAAGGTGGAGCTACAAAAAAGTATTACCCTGCAGTCCTATAATATTACACAACAGAAACCTACACCAAGTGTCCAGAAGAACAGGGCATTGAGCACTCAGAGATATGGCCAAGGTAAGAAGGGATGACACTAGACAAGTTAATTTAGTCAAGACTGGGTCAAAAATACCTGGGGACAGAGTTTTCAAAGTTAGGCCTATTATGGACTTGGGAAAGTGACTCTTGACAGACAGGGTGGATGAGCCCATGGCTGGATCATTGAGAGGAAGACATTTGCATCTTTTGAAGACTATGGTATTCATGCTGTACTTTGCTGGCATTTGAGTGGACATTGCTGATCTAGCCATAGACTCATCTACCTGGTCCATTAACACAGTGTTTCTCAACCTTTTTCTAGGCAAGGCACCCTTTCAATTCATGAAAAATATCAAGGCACCCCAAACCAACAAGCCGTAACATGGCATCGCATCCGATACCACACAAGTTTAGAAAAGTAACACATTTGGAGATGTCACACGACCTACGTTCGAAGTTGCAGCTGACTGGGGCGACCTATATTTACTTTATTGTGTGTAAATGGCAGATGAAAGATTCCACTGACTAGCATTAACTTATCAATTTAGACAAATATGTATTATATTACATAATTTATTTATCAGCCATGTTTCCATGGCACCCCTGAGGGGGGCCCGCGGCACCCCAGGGTGCCCCGGCACCCCTGTTTAGAAACACTGCATTAATAGTCACTTCCACTAGTTCATAAAACCATTGAAAAAACTGTCTAAAGACATTTCTTGACCCAATCTTGACTTAGGTTTCTTGTTGAGTGGTCTTCAGGTTTCAGCCTGTTTTACCTTGTCCATGTCTCTGAGTGCTGAATACAATGTTCTTGTGGACACTCAATGTAGGTTTCAGTTCTGGAATATAACAGCACTGCAGGTAATAGTTTTGTGGTAGTTTCATCTTCAATTCTTCTAAATCTGGCAGTGACTTTGTGAGCTCATGTCATGTGACACTAATGGCTTTGTAACAGTTCTTTAGAGGGATGTGACCAATATTTCAAGACAGCCACACCCCTCTGGATTGTTTATAGTATTTTTGGAGTTTGTTAGATGTCTTTTGTGGCATATTTTCCCATAGGAAAGCAAAGTTGCCTAATAATTATGCCCTGATATAAGTTATTGGGCTCCTCCGATCACACCGTCTCAAATCACAAATATGCATGACTTGGAATGCTAAAATCCAATAGGTCAGCAGTGGTCAACAGTGGTCAAAAACTGTCCGCAGTTTATTTGTTCCTGACTGGAATCCTTTTAAATATATTTTAGTTCCTAACGTGAAACACTTCAGACTTAGGCTATGTCTGCAATAATGGGGGAAATTATTTGTGTGTTTATTTATATAAGATACAAAAAATAACACCCATTTTGTGCATTAAAAACAGCCTAAATCACAACTTTTAATCCATTAGCTATTAAAATACATTAATTGTGGAAGTTATTATAGTGAAAGATTTAGACTTCCATTAGAAATGAATGCGGGCCATTTTCGGTCCACGTCTAGAAATTAGTGATTTAATTCCAAATTCATGTTTATTTGTAAAATAAAAATATCAGAACATTTTAAAAAATACTTTTTTGAATTAAGGACCACCTATGTAATTACTTTTAGAAGAATTATGGGATAAAATGTATTGGTTTTAGAAGTTGTGTGAGAGAATACATGATTAATGCTCAGAAATACATTGGAAATGAATGCGGGTCTATTTAGACACATGTTATGCGTTAGTGTGAGTCCAATGGCTTATGCATTAAAGGGTTAAATGTTTAGAGAGGTAAAAATGAACTTCTGATGCTATAACATCCATGGACTTACTCCACAGTGTTTCTGAGGCCTGTTATGGCCTAGTTCTAACATGTTGGTATAGCCTATGCAAATCAGATATTGACCAAACTAGGCCTACAACACTTAAATATTAAAATTGCTCCAAAGGCTTCATTTTTAAGTTTTTACTTTTTACTTTTAGTACTTAAGTATTTTTGACGGCAGATGCTTTTGTACTTCTATTCTAGTAAAAAAGTGAGGTGAATACTTTTACTTTTACCTGAGTAGTTTTCAATGCAAGGTAACTGTACTTTTACTCAAGTACATAACTGGTGTACTTCGTCCACCACTGCCACAAACACACACAAACACACACAAACATACACACACACACACACACACACACACACACACACACACACACACACACACACACACACACACACACACACACACACACACACACACACACACACACACACACACACACACACACACACACACACACACACACACACACACACACACACACACACACACACACACACACAGCCAGGTGCTGTGCTATGTAGCTCTATATCAGGGGTGCTCAACTAGAAACTGAAAAGGTCCACTCGCCAAATTTCGTATGTTTCCAGGGTCCAAAAAAGTCGCTACGGACCGATGCAGAAAATAGCCTCACTCGCTGGTCGCACTGGCCTCTTGCTCACTCATTGAGTTGTCATATTGATGATAGGCCTACTTTTATTTGTCATAAGACTGGCTTCGCAGAAATACACCTCTAGATCGCATGGCAGCGAAATCTCATGTATAATTTAGGCTATACATACCGGTATTAAATTCAGATGGATTTTTTCTTGGTCCGGATGACATTGCGTTTGGGTTGAGCACCCCTGCTCTATATATAATAGGGTTTTTCGGATGCTGCTCGGACCCCAGACACACACACACACCACAAACACACACACCACACACACACACACCACAAACACACACACACACACACACACACTACACACACACACACACCCAGGTGCTGCTCTATATAGCTCTATATATAATAGGGTTTTTCGGATGCTGCTCGGCCCCAGATTGTCGTAAAGACTCCGTTCAAGCGTCTACGGACTCGAGAGGTCAGCCCGGATCTGTTGATAGCCGACTCCACTATGCTTGGCTCAGTGCCCGGATCTTCATTTTTTACACACACACACACACACACACACACACACACACACACACACACACACACACACACACACACACACACACACACACACACACACACACACACACATCTACGAGTGATTCTAAGATTACTGTGTGCTTTTAGATCCATGGATTTTAATTCCACTAACTATTAACTGCATCATTAGAACACATTTGTCTTTCATATAATACAGAAAGTGAAGACATAACATTATTTTCCTCTGCATGAATGAATGTTTAATACTGCTTTTTGGACGTTTTCATGCCGTCCTCGTTTTCAGATTTCAGATTCAGTCTTCATATTAGCATGTAAAAAAAAAGTTTTTTCCAAGATCATTGCAAATGTTGATTCATGGTAGGTATCACAATATGATAAAACTGTTAAAAAGTCTATCATGCTTTACATTATGCCTTCAATTGGCTATTTTGTGTGCGTCCCGTGTCAACATGTTAACCGTGTCACATACTGAAACTGCCACCATAAATCAGTAAGGGTTTGGTCCTGAGTCCTCTGACCGACGTCATAACATGTCATTACCTCTTTGGGTGGTAATGTGAAGACTGTTTGGTAAGTTTTGAGATCACCTCTTCCATAATTGCATCCCTGAAACGCGCAGCGTCCGTCACCGCGTACGCCAACCCGTCCGCCACCGCATCCGCCACCCCGTCCGCCACCGCGTTAGGTCTTTCGTGTTAACCATGTTAGCGCGATAACTTTTGGATGGATGGTTGGATTTTTCCCAGATTTCCTGTGTGAACTGAATGCTCTAGGGTAGGTTCATGAACTGATTTGAGTTTGGAGGTCAAGACTTTCAAAATGACGGAATTTTCATTTGGCCCATAACACCTGACTGGGTGGGTTGATTTGCCCGGTAACACCTTATGTGTAATAACCAGTGTAACAATATCTAATGTCATGTAATACTAGTGTAATACCAGTGTAACAATATGCAATACCATGTAATACCACTTGCACACAAATACATGATGTACATGGTGTTACACTGGTATTACATGGTATTACATAGCCTATTTTTCTACTCATTATTACACTGTACCTAATGTGGTAGATCCACTGTAATAGTGAACCATTAAAACAGTGTTACCTTTCCCCCCTTTTTTTCTTCATTTTCAAAGTAGTTGTTTGATTTTAGGCCTATGCACGTCATTGATCTATGTATAGATATTAAATATATTTCTGTTATATTATGTATTCATCATATACATCTATGAAAAGGTGGAGGGGAGTGGTAGGAATGATGGGGACTGGAAGCGTTGCGTTTCGGGGATATACCTTAAGTAGTCGAAGGCAACTGGACAGGCCTAGCCTACTCCATTATTTCCTATGGTCTTAGAGAGGAAAAATTGCCTGTCACCTGTGTTCCCAACATAATCATAAGAACCTGAATTAGAAATCAAAAGTAGAAAAACATAGGTAAAGCGTACAAAGACATAAATTGATTAAGGTGTTTTGGTGGAAGTTACGAGGTCTTCAGTTAACAAAACACCCTAAAAATGGCTGAAAGGTCAAGCTATGCCACTGTCAATTTCGTTACGCATCAGCTATGACAGTTGAGGAGGAGTATGTTTTAGCCAATTTATCTCCATATTGATAGACAAACTAACAAAATCATTTGTTTTAGGGAGATGGGTTTGTCTGCTCTGTTTTCTCTCCTAAAAAAGTGCCAACTTGTACCCCTGCACTGTTGACCGTAACACAGTTGAATAACACAGCTGACTGTTTTGAAACTGTTTTTGTGCTATTGTTATTATTGCTATTAGTCTTATGTGTTGGAAAAATCCTATGAACGGATACTAGGGATTATCTCTGGAGAGGAAAGTCTTGTGTAAGGAGGGTGCCTAAATTCAAATCAGATGTTACAGGGATTCATAATGAAAAAGTGTCAGTCTGTATGACAGTGAATTAGAGATGTACAGGATCCAAGATCCGGTTCCGGATCCGGCAGGATAATAGGGTTTTTCAGACTATCAGGATCCGGCAGGATCTTAAGCAGTGGATCCGATATCCGGCAGTTTCCTAAAAATCAGGATCTGGGGCATATATATTGTAGGGACTATTACACCAAAGTTTAATTCATTTCCCCTCATTTTACGAATGCCCGCCATTTTGTAAGATGAGGACACCATTTTCTCTCTATACTGTACCTGGTTCGAATTACATACGTGGCTCAGCCCCGCCCCTGTACCTATAAAACCCCAGGTCAAGGTATGAACCCTGTTAGCCCTACCCCGACTTCCTCCATCGAGATGTGAGACGTGCCCTTAGAGGGACGTCTATTTTAGAAATTATTGAAACTGTAAGTTATCTTGGCCAGGTTAACACTACAGTCGATATATTTCTTCCTTCAACCGGTTTTCGTTTGTATTGCATTCGGTTGCGATATTTCGAGTGACTTTTGCCAACACTGCTAGGAGAGCAGTGAGTCAGGACACACGAGGAACTCACGCGCTATAGGATAACTTTTGTACGGACAATTGTTAATCTTTTACTAGTACTGAAATCAAAGGAACCTCCCTGGAGTCGAAAGAGATTCGGTTGAGGCTTGATGGTCTGTCCCCCAAGAGAGCGGACAACCCGGTACAGTTACTGCGTGGAACGGACCTGCTTGCACTCCCCCTTCTCACTGGACCTTCGCAGGACGACGGCAAAGGCAATCGGATTACACAACGAAATACCCTTTTCCTTTCCCTGTTCAACGAAGCAAGACTTTTTGGACATACTGCAACCTCGCGCCCCCGGAAGGTGCGTGGTATCGCTCGGACCCACAGACAAACGGAACAAGAACAAAGGAAACTTGCGCGCACGACAACGCGCGCATTCATCTCGCCCCGAGAGATCAAAGGATTTTCTCCCTTCCTACCAAGGATAACGCAGTAAGCACTGAATTGGGCATAGATATGCAGTTAGGACTGTTACATAGCTTTGAGGAGTTGTGTTTAAATAGCCACACTTGTAGAGTGTGATATATTTTATTTTGGGTTATTTTGTTCTATCTGTTTTTTCTTTTCTTTCTCTCTTCCTCCCCTCTCATCACCACAAATAGCCACACGCTATTCTTAGTTTACATTAGTTGCAATATTGCCATAGGCCTACATGCACCCACATGTAAATTATCCACTCACAGAGATACACGTAACCGTGTTTTAACCCATAGAGCTACCGAGTCGAGGACGTAAGCTATTGTCGGAAAGAGCGCCAAGCGCCCCTTTCCCTCCCCCCACCTATACTGTAACCTTTACTAAAGGACGATATCCTCTGATTAGCTTGAATTCTTATCTCGAAGATAGTTTCCCGCTTCATCAGCCAAAAGCTTAACGCCCCTCCTTGAAACTCATATTTCGGTCCTGCGCGCCGAGCTGCGCAGAATCATTTGAGCCATAGTTCATAGAACATAGGCTACATCTCTCACTCTCTCTCCTCCCACCGCTCGGCACACGCGGTAAGAGAAGTGCGCGGCTCCATCGAAGAATTTTCCTCACGTCCAATAAATGTGGGATTACCCCTACATATTTTGGTGCCCGTGTGTGAGGAAGAATAGTCCTCGTGCCCATTAATTGTAGTTGTACCTACAATACTTTTTACGTAGCATAGGCTTTTCAGTCAGTCTTTACAGTTTTTCTCGATTGCTTACACACAATTTTCGGAATCAGTTCTCGAATTCTCAAAACTCTACACACGAATCTCCAAACCTCACACACAACGGGCGAAACTCTTCACTACCTCAGAAAAATGCACGTCTTGTCTCAAAACAATGTACTCTCTTCTAAAAAGCTAATTTTGTTCTCAAATGACACACACAAGCAGTCATTTTAATACACTCTTATGTGAACCATAGAACACTAATATACAAAAGATAAAATTCTATACTCAACTTGACACACAGTAGAAACGTATTTTCTTCAGTGTTCACTACTTACTAAAGAGGGTATTTTTCTGTAGTAGAATTCTGAAATATTATTGTTAGACTTGGAGTACACAGATGTGTGTATATTTTACATATTTTTCTGACATTTAAAAAATTGCACTAATTTATTGTAAAATATTGGGTAACCACATGAAAGTGTATCTCCTGTAACATATTTTGGAGTTCATAAACTAAACAAATGTGTTTTCTCACTGCATCCACTCGTGTTTTCATCAATATCACATGCAATGTGTGTCCTTATGGGGTGATGATTTCAGATTGTAAACCGGTATGAAGAGAGTCTGCCCATGTGATGAGGAAGTGAACATAGTATGCCGGTTGATTTTTAGTATTTTGAATGACAGTGTGTTCAATGTGACAACCAGGGATTTCCTTCATGAAAATTGTGTGTAATCCAGATAATTGTGTGTAGCAGTTTGAAAAGAGTGTGTTTTAATACTGAAATATGAGTGTAAAGAAGGAATTGTGTTTAGTGTTCAGTGACATTGGTTAAGGGAGTTGGGAAATGGGTGAGATGTTCCGAGAATTGTGTGTGAAGTACCAGAAATTGTGTGGAAGCAATCGAGAAAAACTGTAACAACCCCAATCGCTGCATGCCGTGAAAGCCCTTTGGAAGCGGCCGTTGAAGGCAGTGTGGCAGTAAGCCAATGAGCCTTAAAAATAGTTTGTGCCAACGTAATAAAAAGGGCCCAGGTGTGTGAGTTGGCTATGTATTTCAACCCTTTCGTAGGATCCGGTATCCGGTTCCGGATCCGGGAGGATCTTAAGTAGTGGATCCGGTATCCGGCAGGATCCTAAAAATCAGGATCCGGTGCATCTCTACAGTGAATCATGAAATCCTATTTATAAAGCTCAACAATCACATTTTCCACATCAGTTGCACAGATTGATGACAACATTATTGTTAATGGACATAAGCACTTTCAAACGTGTGTTGTTTCAACTGTAGTATTTTTTTTATATGTTTGAAATGACATAGTATTTGTCCATAACACTGTTGACAAAATAATCAAGCAAATGTTCACTTTCATTAAAATATTTAACAAATAATCTAAGATTAAGCTTGGCCATTTGTTTGTTTGGAAACCTAAATACAGTATACACTATGGAAACATCTAGGTCATTTGTTTGAAAAAAATCTGTTAATTGAGATTTTGCTTTTGACAAAAGCACACTCGAGTCATAGAATCACACACACACACACACTCACACACACAAACACACACACACACACACACACACACACACACACACACACACACACACACACACACACACACACACACACATCACACACAAAAGGTTTTTGGTCATGCCCCCCAGAAGTACACGCCCTCCTATCACGCACATCTGGACAAGGCCTCGCCCCCTGGACCCCCAACACGCCCCCTAACACATTTAACCCCCACTTAGAAAGGAAATAGGCAAATATATTCAGGAAAATTACCTCACACACACACACACAGACACACACAGGTGTATTATTATATTATACAGTGGACAACCCCCGCCCCAAACACACACACACCACTTGGACTAGCAGATACATACCTGTGTCAACCTCAGCACTGTTTGTGTCATCTACAGGTGTCATTTACTCCAGAGTAGGAGATACAGCCACCCTGCCTTGTGACGGTGTGGGGGGTCAAAACTGCTCCTCTGTGGAATGGCATGAGGGTTTGCGCTATAATAAGATCTGGCCGGACGCCCCCCCTGAGCGAGCTGAAAGACTCAGTCTGCTCCCTGACTGTTCCCTCCACATCACCAACATCACCACTGAGGAGGCTGGAAACTACAGATGTTACAATCCCCTGAGTGGTCAGAGGAAAGAATTTCTGCTCATTCTTCTTGACGGTAGGTGTTCAGTTACAGCCATGAAATGACACACCTGCCACAGTGAAATTGGGTGTAAAAGAGAGAAATGACTTAACACTGAAGTGAATGTGTATGTGAATAATGTCTACTGTCTAAAGTTTCTCAACAGGGGCTCTACAGCTCCAAAGGGGGCATTGGGGAGCCCTAGGGGGGCGTTGAGAAGGATATAGCTGAGAGGGGTCGCTGCTTATGGCGCATTCCCCAACAGTGGGAGATGGGTTGTTTCTGACTTCCTACTTGCTCAAATGCATTGGAATGTCTGTTGAAGAGGAATCTTCAAGTCGCGAGCTAGGGCCAAATCGAAGCAAACTGACTGTCGCATTGACAATCGTGATGTCATCACAGCAAAGGCAGCGCACAGTGTTAGGAATAGTTTGTTTATGTTGCATATTACTCAGCAATCGTCATTCTATGGACAAATAGAGTTGATTCGGACTGGTTAACGGTTGCAAAAGCGCCCGTGAACTTTTGTATGGTGTAGTTATATTACCATTGCCTCTCTAGAAGATGAAATGCGGTTAAATGAGACAAAAAATGGTTTGTTTACACCTCATTTTTTACATTGCTGGCATTTTGGAGAAGTGGATATGTATTTTTGTCCCTCCATGTTTGTAGTTTGTTTGAATTGCTGGTTGGAACGCTTTCAAGTGTGAGGTAGCTGACTCCTGGTTGCATATTGGGATGCTCCTACCGCTGGGGAAAGTAGTGTAAAGTAGCTGCCGACCCCTGCCTGAAATCCTAACGCTAGTGTGTGCAAAAACGTGTTAGTTGGCGTATAAGATGCTAATGTTTGGTTGGAGCGCCGCTTACCTGCGTGCCAGGACCAATACAAGCAGCGTCCTCCATGGACGGCGAGCTCAGGCCAGAGCTCCCTCCAAGCTTGCTCTCCCGACAGAGTTCATAGATGTGGGGAAAACCCCACGCAAAATATATAAAATTCCAAAAGGTTCACTGTACATCAAACGCCATCCACGCCAAGGTAGTCCATGCATGCAAGTCGACAATATCCGTGAACGCAGGCTAATTCCAACACTGGCCCAACTGGCTCCAGCGTGCGAGTAACAGGTGCCTGCTCCGCTCACCTGTTCAACTGGTCTGTGCCCCAAGTGATTCTCCTCTGCATCTGACCCCTGACCCTTTATGTAGGCCCAAGGACCCACAAGTCAGGCGGCGCCCCCGTGTGGTGTGACCGTGTTAGTGTTGTGTCTATTCCCAATGCATGCACCTAACCTTATCTCATTACATCAGCATTAATACATGTCCATGCATGCCACAACAAACAACATTGACAATCACCCATCCACACCACACAGGCCCAGTCTTCTCTCAGCAGCCTGGGATGGCCGTGTACAAACACACTCATAACACTAGCTCATAACACACTCATAACACAGCTAGTCACATCTACATTTATCTCTGTATTAGACTATGGTGACATTCTTTATATGCATGCTTCTAAATCAGTGCTACGGGCTCTAGACTCTGTTACCACTCAGCATTACGCTTTATTACTGGAGCCAAATAACACACCATTGTGACCTGTATAGTTTGCCAGGTTGCCATCCACTGTCAGTACGTAGGCAGCTTCATTGGCTTACTTTAGTCATTGGTCTGCTTCCCTCTTATTTGTCAATGTTTTCTTGGGCCTAAAATAATATATATAATCTTAGATCAAATGACATTTTTATCTTTAACCCACCAACCTCTAGAACCAACCTTGGAAAATTAACATTTCAATACAATGCCCCCTCAACCTGGAATGAACTTCAGATACAGCTAGGACTAGACGTCTTCATTCCATTGTCTGATTTTAAGTCATGCATTGTGGACACTTTGTAATATATTGAACAAAATCAGTGTAGCATGTCTTATGTTCATCTTGTAAGTGTCTGTTATGTCTGCTTTGGCATATGCTTCTTGTTATGGCGTAGTTTTTTGTTTCATCTCTGAACCTCTATCTATCCTGTTGCCCTATACACTATGTTTTTCTCTTGCCTTTCTTGCTGAGTATTGTGCATTTGTGCTCTCTGGTATGGTGTCGTCTGGTATGGTGTTGCAGATGTCTTGCCATCTTGATGAGCTCTGTTTGTCTAGTTTGCATGTTTTTGTTATGTCCTGCATATTTCTATACCTAAATGGTTATGTCCTGCATGTTTTTATGTCTTAATCTTTTATGCTTTGCTATCTGTGGTTATGTTGTCTTTTGTGACTTGTTTGTTTCTGTCTGTATCGTGAGTCCTACGTAGTGTGTTTTTGCGTTTTTTGTTGTTGTTGCTCTCTTGGCTAGGGCCACTTGAAAAAGAGGCAACTGCCTCAATATGACTACCCTAGTAAAATAAAGGAGAAATAAAAAATAAAATAAACACACAGACACACACATTGCCACATACAACTGGAGTTGCCGGTCCATTCGTCTTGGTTCTAGAGTAAAGGGCCAAAGATGTTTGGGTTATACATGCACACACTTCCACACACATTTCCTCATCCTTCATGTGTCCACGTGCTCCTGCTCCTCTGCCTGGCAAATCAACACATGTGGCCTTGGAGAAGATATTCCTGCTTCCAACAAGTCACTTGTCCCCGTCCCCATTAGCTTGCGCTGGTTCCATCCTGCGACTTGTATTTTACATGAAAGGACATCATAACATCATTCTTTTGGCCACAAGCATTTGACACCTCTCCACAACAAGGCTTTAGCCCACCACCTCGACAGGGCACATCCGGTCATAGAACGTACAGGTGACGTCAACAACACTTGTGCCCACATACCAATGGATCATCATCATACAATATTCAAGACTATTGCAGTTGAAACCGGTCCCTGTGCCTCTTCCAGCCAGAGCCAGTTTGATACAGCCTGGGTCATGGTGACCACCTGTTGTCTTCCTTCTGACGCCAAAAGGACCTTCTGTCCCGACTCGGGCTAGTAGAAGGCTCATCAGCTTAACCCCAGTTCCCTAAATCAAAAGATTCCCTCTCTTGTGGTCCCGTAGTTTATGCTTAATCTATTCAAAATCAACACATTGTAATGACCCAACATGATTTACACTCTACACATTATCAAACACACCGATTTTTATAATCTGATTAAACAGCTAACATTAAATTTAAATAATTAATAATATATTTTATTTATATTACGCTTTTCATGGCACTCAAAGACGCTTTACAGGCAACATAAAAACAAAAAAACATACAAAAACTGAAAGACATACAGAGACTCAATGTACAAAACAGGCACGCAACAAAATAGACGGCTGTGGAAAGTTAAGTCCATGATGAAATGGAACAGTCACGTTTGGTGGAGATGATAAGCAAATCCCACGACAGGAGCTGCGATGGAGGGCCGTGGGGATACGAAAATCCGGAGTCTTCCGTCGTGGGGGGCGAGCTCGGCCGAGGGAGGCAGGCGAACAAGCAGATTAAATTCTTTTAAATGAAGTGGCGAAATGCTGTGGACCAGGTCGCCGAGACGCTTAGGGAGGGAGGCATCCGAGCACGCCGTCAGTCAACAGAATCCAGACGTGAGGCTGGACGCTGTGAGACAGAACGGTGTCTAGTAGTTGGTGTAGCCAGCAACCAGGGGATGGAACAAGTTGGTGAGGCCAGCAGCCACGTTGGCTCAACAGTAGTCCAAGCTCCCTGGAGCAGCATTGGAAACAGGTGTTGTTGAGTAACTAGTAGCCAGAGCAGCGGGCCAACGCCATGTAACAGGTAGGCCGTCACGATTTGCCCACAGCCAAGCGTCGGCGACTAGTTTGTATGTCCAAAAAGGTATAAGATAGTCCGAAAGTTGTCAAAGTGAGTTTGAGTCGTTAATGGAGCCTAATTGAGTGGAAAAGTACGAGCAGCGGCTGCTAAAACGTGGCAGCATCCACCCGCACTCATTCCGGAAGCTAAAACACTAAATGTGAACATATAATTAGTTTAAACCATACAGGCCATTAGCTTTGTTGAAATATGAATAAATGGTTAATCTTAACTTGTAAGATTCTCTCTGGTAGCTATATGAAATCAACACTGTTCAAATAATCATTGGTCTATCGTGTTTTTGTGTATGCATGTGTTTTTGTCATCTACAGGTGTCATTTACTCCAGTGTAGGAGGGACAGCCACCCTGCCCGGTGACGGTGTGGGGGGTCCAAACTGCTCCTCTTTGGAATGGCATGACTATCCAGATGTTTGGGGCTTCAAGTTCACATTTCAAGGAGATGACTGGAGAGTTTCCACCAGGAAGATCTGGCCGGACGCGCCCCCTGAGCGAGCTGAAAGACTCAGTCTGCTCCCTGACTGTTCCCTCCACATCACCAACATCACCACTGAGGAGGCTGGATACTACAGATGTTACAATCCCCTGAGTGGTCGGAGTAAAGAGTTTCTCTTTATTCTTCTTGACGGTAAGTGTTCAGTTACATCTTTGAAATTGTGTGTGTGTGTGTGTCTGTGTCTGTGTGTGTGTGTGTGTCTGTGTTTTTCTGTGTCTATCGATGGATATTGGGTGTTTTGTGTGTGTGATATAGTGTTAATGATGGTTCAATGATGATGTCACCTCTTTGATGATGTCGTGATTTGGAGTCTGATGATGTCACCTGTCTTGCAGTTCCATCTTACCCCAGCGAAAATGAGGTGGAGTCTGAAGATCATGTGACTCTCCCCTGTGTCCTTCACACTGGCTTTGACTGTGACCTATCGACTCTGCATCCGGATTTTAACCTCAGCTGGGTGGAGGTGGCAGGGACTAACCTGTGGACCTCCACCAATTACCAGACCAGGAAAACATCTGCCTGCCGCACCACCCTGACGGTCAACCTCACAAGTCCCGCCCCTTACAGCCAGCGAAGGTGCCAGGTGACTACAGGAGGCCAAGTGCAGGTGTCTTCTGCCCTCCACACCTTTGGATCCTTTCTAGCAGGTGAAATACACACACACATTCATATTCACACGCACACACGTTCAAAGAATCCAATATTGATCCAAAAATGTGTAGTACATGGACGTCAGAGGTTGTATTAGACTTTGTCATAGTCTGTTTTTATCCATCGTTTCATTTCTCAATGAATGGGGTGACGACCCCGCACTGGGAAAAACACATGCTTAATTTGCAGCCAGCTGAGAGTAAACCGCTGTGAATACATGCCCTTTCACTAGAAATTCATTCCCCAACTTTGAGGATCGAATCCATTTTGCTATGTCACCATTTATCACTTATCGCTTTCTCTCTGTTCCCATCTCTATCTCTAATCGCATTGTTTAAAAAAACACACAGATCTCTCTCTCACTGTCGTGCGTCTGATTCAGTGTCCAGCACTTTGGTCACTCACCACCACAAACACTTTTTTGTGCAGATCTCATCCACTCTTTTTGCTCTATTTCTGATCAATGTATCGATGTACCCCCCCATAACTCATGAACAGAATACTGTATGACCACCAAACTTGGTGGAGATGATCTACATATGGGAATGTATGAATTACATAATTCTGGTGTCACTATGTGGTATTATGACATCATCATGATGTCATTATCTGATTTTAATGACAAAAATCTCACCATAATGTATTGTCCATCAAATGTAGGTAATGCACTTAAATTGTAATGATGATATGCTTCAGACCACTTAAATGTTCACACAGTTGTCTGATGCTAACTTAAATAACACAAAAATAGGAAAAAATATGTCACAAAATATTGTCATAGATATGGTAAAGTGGTTTCAGTTTCTTATAACACTGCAGCAAGCCGTAAGCCCTCAACAACAGGTTGTATCATTACCAAATTTGAAGGGCATGATATACATGACACACTTAAGCAATGACAAATGAACAGAATGAATGAAATTGAGGTGAAATGTGCGTTGATAAAGACAAAGTCCACCGCGATGATGTATGTGGCGACGTCTTCAAATTAGCATTTGCATACATAAGTGATAATAAATTAAGATGACATTAAATTAGGTATCTTATGTAGGTAATTTGTGTTAATGTAATGGAATAACTATACAAAAAGTAGTATGTGATAAGGAAGGAACAATAATGAGACTTAGATCAGTGATTTTTGCTCAGATTACATTACATTACATTACATTGCATTTGGCAGACGCTTTATAACCAAAGCGACTTTCAGAAGAGGACATAATCAAGCCAACATCACAAGCAAATACAAAGTGCACAGGAGATATACAGAACAACAAGTGCAATTACAAAGAGGGGTTAATTTTTTTTTTTTTTTTTTTATAAAGAGAAAGTAAATAGAACACACACTCACAAACTAAACTAAACATAATGTCAGGATTCTGCCCTGGGGCAAGGCCAGTTCAATCATTAGTCTAGTAGATTCTCTCGAAAGAGGAATGTCTTTAGTTGTTTCTTGAAGGCTGCAAGAGAGGTGCTTAGTCTTGCTGCCTCTGGGAGACTGTTCCACCACTTGGGAACCACAACGGAGAACAATCTTGACTGGGAGTACCTAGAGCGACTGGATGGCAGAGCCAGATGGCTTTTGCTGGATGAGCACAGTTCTCTCCGTTCCTGTGATGGTTTTGTAGGCAAGGGTCAATGCCTTGTGCTTGATCCGGGCGGCGATCGGTAACCAGTGCAACTCAATAAATAGAGGAGTAACATGGGTCCTTTTGGGTTGATTGAATATCAACCGTGCCGCCGCATTCTGGATCATCTGCAGAGGTTTTAGCGCACAAGCAGGTAGACCTGTCATGAGTGAGTTGCAGTAGTCAACGCGGGACAGGACCGTGGCCTGGACCAGTCGTTGTGTAGAATATTGTGTCAGCACAGGTCTGATATTCCGTACGTTGGACATCTGGATTCGACAGGTCCGGGTGACCGAGTTGATGTAGTTGGAGCATGACAGCTCATCATTAATCATGACGCCAAGGTTTTTGGCGACTTTGCTTGGGGTCACGATGGTGGAGCCTATCAGATATACCTGTCAGTAAACCGTTGCCATGGCAATGACAAAAATGACAAACCTAATCTTTTGGTACTAAACTGTAGCCAACTAAATTTTAGGAAAAGTCACCAAGTTTCGTAGTCATAGCTTAGGTCGTTAAGGAATTATGCAAAATCAAAGGCACTTTTATCCCCCACAGTGTGGGTAGGGTAAAATAGGTTCATCATTAGCCTGATTATCATTGACTTTCAAATCTCTTCGAGACTTGGTCTGACCAGGAGTATAACAATTAACATTTCCCAAACTGCATTTCCAATATGGCCTCCCTTGGTTTGCTAATGATTGTTTGCTTCCCAACAGAGTGGGAGGAGTTCCCGTATTTACGGGAACTCAGAAAGCACTAGCATTGACTAGCATTGCACTAGCATTGTCATTGACCTGACTGGTAGCAACGCTGAAGCTGTTGCATCACTAGGACGGCACGGCCTGGCTAGTCCATCATGGTCACAAGATCAGTCCGTGCAGGTTAAGATGCTGAGACCCAAGCTTTTCTCTGGTGTGTTTTTTTCTTTACTAATTGGGCGAATTAGCACCAACAACAAATATCTAAATTTGGTTTTGAAATATTTTGTAGTTTGGCCAAGTCATCTAAAGGCGGGCTTACTCTGTGCACCTTTCTGCACGATTTTGTTACGATTTGTCACTCGCACAGCTTTTTGGGAGTGGGGACGATGTCTTGCTCAATCAGAGGTCAATCGTGAGTCTCGTTTCATGTAGTGTACATGGGGTAACGACATGGGGTAATTGTACAGTTATAGCAGTGCTACGACCCAATTTGACTCTCTTTATTTCCCTCCTCTCAGATGTCTACATGGTTGTGAGAGTGGCCATTGTTCTGTTTCTGACTGTCTGTGCCATCGCACTTGAAATAATCTGGAGGAGACGGAGACAGAGTGAGTAGACAACTTGCATTCACTCAATCGTCAAAGTTGAAATGTATTTTACTTTCGAACAAGCCTTATAAGACCTTATATGAGATGAATTTGCATGTGCACACCATATCACCATATTGTGCTACACACCATGTCTATGTCATAGAGACAGTCGAAAGAGCATTTTACCCAACATGTAATGTTACATTATAACTAATACACACACACACACACACACACACACACACACACACACACACACACACACACACACACACACACACACACACACACACACACACACAAACACTAATGTGTTGTCTTCCTGGTGTGTGTTAGATTCCCAGTGATCCCTCTGCTGAAGCTGACCAGCCTGTAGTGTTGCAGCTCCACCTACTCTTCATCATCACACTCTTCATCATCAGCTGCACTGCAGACCAAGATGGCAGATTGGGACACACTGTGACACACTCATGCATGATTACAAAGACACACACACACACACACACACACACACACACACACACACACACACACACACACACACACACACACACACACACACATAACATAACATAACTTTTAACCAATATAATTATCTAGCATGTATGTAATTATATAATAAGCATCATTATATTATATAAATATATAAATATCATAATATGAATTCTCATCATCGCTGGTTCAGCTGAGCAAAAACCAGGTCATAGGCTACACGTTTTCACATGTCCCTTTTTTGTTTTTACATAACAGTTAACACAAGTCATTTAAGTAGTAGAGATTCAATTGTTTTAGATCTAGTAACCAAAAAGAAATGTCTGTCCTTAAAGGAGCTTCGGGTAGGATTTAAATTTTAAGTCACAGTCCCGAGTCAGTCGATGCTTATACGAGTCATTAGTAAGTGCGATGGCTCACGCTGGCTCTTCCACGGTTCGCTGTCAGAAAACCTCACATGCAACTTTTGACAGCGCGGTCCGAACGAGTGTTCTGGGAAACACTTTTCTTTTGAAAAATCGCTTTACATACCGTATTCAGATTTGTATCAACTGCTGGCATTCCGGGATGAAAAACAGTCTCACAGCGAGTTTATTTAAACAGCATTTTTTCATTACTGTGTTGATTTTGAGACAAGCATGACATGGTATAGAAAACACATTATAGTTGACATGACATAGGCAATACATTACAGATGTCATGACATGAACTCTGGTAAAAAGTTGACCTGTATATTTGACATATTATTTTTCCAAGACTTCTCGCAGAGTTCAGGATCTTATTTTCTGTATGACCAAGGTGTTGAAGCCTATAACAGCTTTAGAGATATACGATAGAGGTATATGACTGTATTGCCATAGCCTTAGAGATACATGGTAGAGGTATATGACTGTGGTGGGAGTTGTAGCCTTAGAGATACATGGTAGAGGTATATGACTGTGGTGGGAGTCGTAGCCTTAGAGATATATGAAGCCTATAACAGCCTTAGAGATTGGTATATGACTGTGGCGAGAGTCGTAGCCTTAGGGGTCTTACACACCAGGGCGGTAAAGCGTCGCGGAACGGCCACGTTTTTTTACCGGCGCCAGTGAAAATGCATTGAAACATATCTGTCCTTACACACCAACCGGAGGTAGTCGAGCGTCAGCGGCGGGGAGCCAGTGGGGAGCCAGCGGGGGGCCGGCTCCGCGCCGCGCTGCATTTGGAAAATAGAACTCTAGCATATTTTTCACGCCGGCGACCGGCGGTGTCTCATTCAAATGAATGGCAGAGTAGCATGCTAGCTTTGGCTGTGGGGAGGGTTTTGAACAGGACTGGCCGCGCACGTCGACGCTGTCAGTGTGAAAGGCAGAGAAAAACACGCCGGCTGAAACGAAGCAGAAAGACCGCGTTCGTCCTGCGACCCTTCCGTTCCGCCTTGGTATGTTTTGGCCCTTAGAGATATATGAAGTCTATAACAGCCTTAGAGATTGGTGACTGTGGTGGGAGTCTTAGCCTTAGAGATATGTGAAGCCTATAACAGCCTCAGAGATTGGTACATGACTGTGGTGGGAGTCGTAGCCTGAAAAGGCAGACAGTGACATCAGATGTATAGTGTGGGGCCAGATTGGCATGGCATGTGTGGGGCGGACATGCTATAAATTATGATGAGCCCATGACACCACCAGAGCATGGAGAGGGCTATATTATAGGGTTTTTTTTTTGGGGGGGGGGGGCATGGAGTGAGTGTGGGCGGTTTCATTTCCTCCTTTTCTGGTGTAGAATTGTATTGGGGTGGTGAGCTAGGAGAGTAAAGGGCTATGGGTTTTTTGCCTGGGGGGGCATGGACTGAGTATGGGGGGGGCATGGACTGTGCTGGGTTTGGGGGGGCATGGCCTGACTATGAGGGGGGACATGGGCTGTGCTGGGTGTGGGGGGGGCTGCATTCGCTCTCTGAGGATTCATCTCGGCCTAGGGGCAGCCTTGTCCGGTGTGTGTTAGGGTGAGGGATGTATGTGGGGGAGGGGGCACTGCTGTGTGAGTGTTGAGCAGTGATGAGGTGGGGGGGTGATGGTGGTGGTGAGCAGTGGTGATGGTGGTGATGGTGGTGGTGGTGGTGGTGGTGGTGGTGATGGTGGTGGTGGTGGTGATGGTGGTGATGGTGGTGGTGGTGATGGTGGTGGTGATGGTGGTGGTGGTGATGGTGGTGGTGGTGATGATGGTGGGGATGGTGGTGGTGGTGGTAGTGGTGGTGATGATGGTGGGGATGTTGGTGGAGGTGGTGGTGATGGTGGTAGTTGGAGTTATGATGATGGTGGTGGTGATGATGGTGGTGGTGGTGGGGGTGATGATGGTGGTGGTGGTGGTGATGGTGGTGGTGATTGTGGTGGTGATTGTTGATTGTGATTGTGGTGGTGATGGTGTTGATGGCAGCGGTGGTGGTGGTGGTGATGATGATGGTGGTGGTGGTGGTGATGGTGGTGGTGGTGGTGATGATGGTGGTGGCGGTGATGGCATGTGTGGGACGGACATGCTATAAATTATGATGAGCTCATGACACCAAAAGAGCATGGAGAAGGCTATATTATATTTTTTTTTTTGGGGGGGGGGGAGTTTGGGGCATGGAGTGAGTGTGGGCGGTTTCATTTCCTCCTTTTCTGGTGTAGAATTGTATTGGGGTGGTGAGCTAGGAGAGTAAAGGGCTATGGGTTTTTTGCCTGGAGGGGGCATGGACTGAGTATGGGGGGGGGCATGGGCTGTGCTGGGTGGGGGGGCATGGACTGACTATGAGGGGGGACATGGGCTGTGCTGGGTGCGGAGGGGGGGCTGCATTCACCCAGTTGGTGGTAGTTGGAGTTATGATTATGGTGGGGTGGTGATGGTGGTGGTGATGATGATGGTGGTGGTGGTGGTGGGGGTGATGATGGTGGTGATGATGGTGGTGGTGGTGGTGGTGATGATGGTGGTGGTGGTGGTGGTGGTGATGATGGTGGTGGCGGTGATGATGGTGGTGGTGCTGATGGTGGTAGTTGGAGTTATGGTGATGGTGATGGTGGTGGTGGTGGTGATGATGGTGGTGGTGGTGATGGTGATGGTGGTGGTGGTGGTGGTGATGGTGGTGGTGATGGTGATGGTGGTGGTGATGGTGGTGGTGGTGGTGATGGTGGTGATGATGGTGGTGATGGTGGTGGTGCTGATGGTGGTAGTTGGAGTTATGGTGGTGGTGGTGGTGGTGATGATGATGGTGGTGGTGATGATGGTGGTGGTGGTGATGGTGGTGGTGGTGGTGGTGTTGGGGATGGTGGTAGTGATTGTGATGGTGATGGTGGTGGTGGTGATGGTGATGGTGGTGGTAGTGGTGTGGACACATGCACCCATACATTAAGAAAGAGAGAGGAGGGGGAGACTTTTTGAGGTCCTTCTTGGTTTTAATAGGAGACAGAGACAGAGAGAGAGAGAGAGAGAGACATACCGCCTTGGTATGTTTTGGCCCTTAGAGATATATGAAGTCTATAACAGCCTTAGAGATTGGTGACTGTGGTGGGAGTCTTAGCCTTAGAGATATGTGAAGCCTATAACAGCCTCAGAGATTGGTACATGACTGTGGTGGGAGTCGTAGCCTGAAAATGCAGACAGTGACATCAGGTGTATAGTGTGGGGCCAGATTGGCATGGCATGTGTGGGGCGGACATGCTATAAATTATGATGAGCCCATGACACCACCAGAGCATGGAGAGGGGTATATTATAGGGTTTTTTTTTTGGGGGGGGGGGGTGGGGGGGGGGGGGCATGGAGTGAGTGTGGGCGGTTTCATTTCCTCCTTTTCTGGTGTAGAATTGTATTGGGGTGGTGAGCTAGGAGAGTAAAGGGCTATGGGTTTTTTGCCTGGGGGGGCATGGACTGAGTATGGGGGGGGGCATGGGCTGTGCTGGGTGGGGGGGCATGGACTGACTATGAGGGGGGACATGGGCTGTGCTGGGTGTGTGGGGGGGGTGTGGATTCACTCTCTGAGGATTCATCTCGGCCTAGGGGCAGCCTTGTCCGGTGTGTGTTAGGGTGAGGGATGTATGTGGGGGAGGGGGCACTGCTGTATGAGTGTTGAGCAGTGATTAGGTGGGGGGGTGATGGTTGTGGTGAGCAGTGGTGATGATGGTGGTGGTGGTGGTGGTGATGGTGGTGGTGGTGATGATGGTGGTGGTGGTGGTGGTGGTGGTGGGCATGGACTGACTATGAGGGGGGACATGGGCTGTGCTGGGTGAAGGGGGGGCTGCATTCACCCAGTTGGTGGTAGTTGGAGTTATGATGATGGTGGTGGTGGTGGTGATGGTAGTGATGATGATGGTAGTGGTGATGATGGTGGTGGTGGTGATGGTGATGGTGGTGGTGGTGCTGATGGTAGTGTTGATGGTGGTAGTGATTGTGATGGTGGTGATGTGGGGGTGGTGATGGTGATGGTGGTGGTAGTGGTGTGGACACATGCACCCATACATAAAGAAAGAGAGAGGAGGGAGAGACTTTTTGAGGTCCTTCTTGGTTTTAATAGGAGACAGAGAGAGAGAGAGAGAGAGAGAGAGAGAGAGAGAGAGAGGTTTTGTTCAGATGATCTTGATTTGAAAAGATACAAATGAATATTTGGTTTTTTTTTATACATTTTACATGTAATTCGCTTCCGTTGATGAATATGTTATTGTGCTATTATGTGACTATAGTTGTGAATTGATTGTAAATATTTTGTGTTTAAATCAGTGATGAGCAACCTGGATTCACAAGTTCACAGTCTGGTGCCACATGTTCCAAATTACCTAATTTTACAACATTTAGCATTGGATTATAACTAACTAGAAAAGTGCTCCGAGGTCACATACCTCCGCCAGGGCATGGCATAATTAGATAATGGACAAAAATAATCACTTTGCCAATATGAACGACTATATTCCTGTCAGAAGTTTCAAAATGACACATTCATGTCAGTTCAGTCATTTGCAAAATCTGCCTGCTTTGAAAGCTTGTGATTACGCGCTGATAGAACTGTAGCCTAATTCAGTGGTTCTCAACCTTTTTTCTTAAAGCACCCCCTTGCCGGTGCTCAAGACAAGACGCACACCCCCAACCCAAACTTCTAAATGTGTATACATACTAAAAATATGATTTGAGTGATTAATTACAATGGTTCTTGCTTGAGACATTAATCAATACCTTAATGACTTTAAATGGAGACCAAAACATGTTTTAATTTGGTTTTGATGTGGCCTAATTATAATGTTACCACGCAGAATTTTGGTCACAACCTCAACACAAAAAAAATTCTGTGCACCCCCTGGAATCTCTGGCGCACTCCCAGGGGGTGCCCGCACCCCAGGTTAAGAACCATTGGCCTAATTAATGAAGGTAATGTAATGATTTTGACCAACAAAACTGAAACAACTACAGAAGGGTAAGGCCTTTTTTTGCCTACGATGGTATATGCATCATTCTCATGGGCCACTGGTTGGTCTTGGCGCTGTCGGTTGAAGCGGCATTTGCTTCCCCGCATTCCTCAAATCACTATTCACCGTTGTTAATCAGTCTACGGGCATTGCTGTCGGAATTTGTGGTCTATCTCGCAACTGGGCTTGATTTTAAATTTAGTGAAGGGGGTGTTTGACCAGCATTGTGAACTTACACAGCCACAAATTCCATATTTTTGGCGATGGTACCCAATTAATTCGACATTGTCAACCAAAATGATCTGCGGTGGTCACTGTCCATCAACTTCACACATATTTTAGGCAGCGGTAATTAATTTTACATGATTGTTTGTTAACTTCAACGAGGGTGTAGCCTAGGGCTATAGGCTGCCTGCTGATGAGCAACTTTTTAGGTTGATAGCACTGGTGTGGGAGCTGGCGTCAAAGGAGACAGTCCCACCCTGTTCCTTACTGTTTAGAATGGTGCAGGCTCACCCGTGTGGAATATTTGCCGGTGCTCGGCCATTATGCATGCTGTCGGGCTTTCTGATCCCTGTCCATCTCGCAAACAACTTGGGGTTATCTTTAAATGTAGCGAAGGGGATGTAATGAATTTTACCAGCATTGTGAACGTAGGCCTAGAGTCATGAATTATTTTGGTAACGGTAGCTTAATTAATTCGACTGGATTGTGAACCTAAGTCACAGTCCACAACAACATTGTGAACTTACACGATCACATATTCCATATTTTTTGACAACGTAATTATTCGACGCAAACGATCTGCGGGAGTGGTCACTGTCCTTCTCGCAACAGCAATGACAACATAGCCTAGGCCACACATAACAAATTGAATATTTTTGGTAGCGGTGGTAATTCATTTGACAGGACTGATTACTGCCTGCGGATGAAGGCTGCCTGCAGATGAACAACTTTTTAGGTGCACTTGGTGTTGGAGCTGGCGGCGAAGGAAAGAGTCTCTCCCTGTTCCTTGCTGAGAAAGGCGCAGGCACTACTCTGCTCAGTGCTCACCGTGCGCACCTTGTGGCAGGCAGTGGAATAGCAGCGAACTAACAAACAAACACAGACAACACACACACACACACAAACCCAGGCGATCACATAACCTCCTGGCGGAGGTAATTATTGCATGACTCAGCTGGTTGAATTGAACAGGTAAAACATGGTCATTTGGAACATTGGGCACTGGATTACAACTAATTATTGCATGACTCACCTTCATTCTGTAGAATGCGACGTTCATTTGAATGAACACGTCCGATATCTCTACGACAAGTGAACTCAATATCACACTGCTGCCAGTGGCAACAGACTTTTGGCCGCTGATTATTG
>NC_085871.1:54586117-54638617 GCF_034702125.1 Engraulis encrasicolus | reverse complement strand
ACACCGTATTATCTCAGAAAAACTCCCGCAAGCAGCAAGGTCTAGTGGGCGGTTTGAAACATGGCGGCTCAGTAGAAACTGCCACCAAAGTTCTTTATTTTACTACCAAGAGGCTTCATTTCACTTTTTGTAGTCTGTTCCTGATATGGATCACTTGGGTAAATTATTGTTGTGTTTGGTGGTGAAATAAAAACGGCTTGTTTTATTGTCTAACTCTCTAGTGTGTATAGTATTAATGATCAAGTTTGTACATTATCGGTGAGTTTAAGAGCTTAACCCTCCTGTTATCCTCAAATTTTGGAACATCCGTGATTCTCTCTTCTCTCTCTCCGCTGTTCTTCTGTGGAAAATCACTGGGAGATGATTGTGGGACGGTGTTGGCAGAGTGTGTGTGTGTGTGTGTGTGTGTGTGTGTGTGTGTGTGTGTGTGTGTGTGTGTGATGGGAAAATTGAGGTAATGGTGGAAAGCTCGCACATCTACAGGAACGTCTGACCTGGGAGCAGGACCACAAGTGACTAGACGATTCTGAGAAAAAAAGTCCGCTGCACGACCAGAATTTCTTTTGCTCCCAATATTTTATTTTTTCGTGACGTTTCTGGTTTTACCCCTTCTTCAGACGTGAAGACGGGAAGACACGTCTGAAGAAGGGGTAAAACCCGAAACGTCACGAAAAAATAAAATATTGGGAGCAAAAGAAATCCTGGTAGTGCAGCGGACTTTTTTTCTCTGAATCATGGGAAAATTGACCAATCACGGTTTGATTTGAAGTGGGTGGGACAAAAAAAAAGATCCTAGGCCTTTGTGAAGTCCTACACCAGCTGCAAACTTGTCACTCCAATAACAGTAACACGGTTGGACGCCATCTGGTGGACACCGTATTATCTCAGAAAAACTCCGGTCAGTATGAAACATGGCGGGCGGAGTAGAAACTGTCACAAAAGTTCTTTATTTTCCACTAAGAAGGCTTAATTTCATCTTTTTGTAGTCTGTTCCTGATATGGATCACTTGGGGAAATTATTGTTGTGTTTGGTGGTGAAATAAAACCGGCTTGTTTTATTCTCTACCTCTCTAGTGTGTATGTTATTAATCAGGGATTCTTGAGAGAAGGGACAAAACGCGTTTTGAAAACCTGATTTTGAAAATGCAGAATATGTTGTTGATGGTTATATATTCATATAGATAAAGATGCATAGTTTCCAGGCATGTAAAAATACAGGCTCCAGGTAAAAAGGCATTTTTAACAAATTACCATGTTTACCTTCACACCTAGATTTTCGTCAACTCTGTCAGACAAAAGAAAGTACATAATTAAATTATTATAATAGTCCAGCAAGAATATTTAGCTCTGATTTGCATTGTAATGATACTTAGTTACCTTGATGTACAATAATATGTAATTGGCATTGTCAGACTTTATCTTTTATTTTGCAACCACGAGGAAAACACCTAAAGTGGTTAAAATACATGGTGGTATAGATCTAATGACCCTTTATTGCCTAAACAAAAAGAATTAGCTTTTTCCCCAAAATATCACAAAAAAACCCGAAAGTGCTGAGGAAAATCTTACGGAGTTGACAGAAAAACTGATGGAGTTGACAAACTGGTCTGATTTTTGGAGCCTATTTAGTGCAAAATGTTTTTTCACAGTTTATTTTGTAGTTTTGTTATATTCTTAGGCTTCTCTTTTTAAAACATGTTTATTTGTTTTGAATTAAATTCATGGGCAGTCATGGGTGAGCGGTTAGGGCGTCAGACTTGCATACCAGAGGTTGCCGGTTCGACTCCCGACCCGCCTGGTTGGTGGGGGGAGTAATCAACCAGTGCTCTCCCCCATCCTCCTCTATGACTGAGGTACCCTGAGCATGGTACCGTCCCACCGCACTGCTCCCCATGGGGCGCCACTGAGGGCTGCCCCCTTGCACGGGTGAGGCATAAATGCAATTTCGTTGTGTGCAGTGTTCACTTGTGTGCTGTGGAGTGCTGTTTCACAATGACAATGGGAGTTGGAGTTTCCCAATGAGCTTTCACTTAAACTTTAGTTTTTAGTTCACTTTTTTGTCCATATATCGAAAAGATATGTAGTTATATGCATTATATGCACATTAATATACATATAATATCGTAAAATAACTTGTACTCCTGTTTCTACGTTTGAAAAGAATATCACATTAGCATATTGAGCAGTTTTTTGTGAATTTGTCAACTCCATAAGATTTTGCATGTCAACTCCATAAGAAAATCTTATGTAGTTGACTCTTACAGAGTTGACAAATAAACCTACTTTTCATAATAACACATGATTTTCTAACAGAAATCATCTGGTACATCAGCTGTCGCTTAAGGATTTGCCAATAAAGTTATTCTAAGCTTTTATTATACAAAATACTGAAATAACCCTTATTGTTATGCATTATGGTGTTGACACATTATGGTTGTGACATAGGTGGTCTTCCTAAAGATGCATTGATAAAATCAAATATTAAATGTGACCTTAACAGAACAGTGTCTCCATGGCATGTATACCTAACAGGAAGTAGTACCAGGCTGCTTAGAGTGTGAGCTGACCACAATAATGGTAGATTTTTTTGTATTTAAAAAAAATCTTACAGTGTTGACTAAAAGTCCGGACACATGTTCAATAGGTTAAAAAGTATATAAAAAGGTTTATAAAACATAGTACATACATGTAGTTTGATTAATTATCCAAAATACTTGACGACAGAAGCTATGCTGTTTGTTATATTTCATTTTAACCAATTATTATGATATTGTCAAATTCTAAATCTTGCTTTCGGACATGGGGTTTTGAAGGTACTGATGACACACTGCAACGTGAAAAAAAAAAATGAAACTATATAAATATGAAATCATATTTTAGTGTACAAAACTTCTTCTTCTATTATTCCAGCTAATTTTGTTGCAATTTTTATTACATTTTAAGCACAAACATTAGTTTTATCTCCCGGACATGTTTTGTCCCATCTCTCAAGAATCCCTGAATGATCAAGTTTGGAAAATATCGGTGAGTTAAAGAGCTGAAAGGTGCACTGTGTAATATTTTTCGATGTTTATTTCAAGAATCCATGCTGTCCATTCACAATGTCACCTTTTTCGTGAATACTTACCACCAGCATCAAATTCTGGGTATTCATTATGACTGGGAAAACGGCAATTATCACACATGAAAAGGGGGATATTCTCCATTATTCGCCATTTTGAATATCCAGAAATATAATTTTTTAACTGCAAAACGTACTGAACTTTGGTCACACTAGTGAATATGATCATGAAATTATGATTTAGAAGATCTGCAGGATCAGTCCTTATCATGTATAGTAAAAAAGCCGCACTCCCGGATCAATTTCTTGCAGTTTTAATACTGGGTTAGCATGGTAGACAGACAGACATTCCGGCCTAAGCCTTCTTCAGCGTCTTTAAAGAAATTGATCCGGGAGTGCGGCTTTTTTACTATACATGAACTTTGCTGTTTGCTCGCACCCAAAGACCTTGTAAGAAACTTTTCGGAGTTGAGTGCGCTTTCTCTACTAAAAGTCAGTCCTTATCATCACTTAGCAACAGCTCTCTTCACCACACGGTATTTTCCTTATCATCACCTAGCAACAGCTCTCTTTACCGCACGGTATTTTCCTTATCATCACCTAGCAACAGCTCTCTTTACCGCACGGTATTTTCCGAGGGGAAGGCCGAGCCATAGTGTTTACAGTTCGCCACTGTTTTCTTGTTAGGATGTCACACACACACACACACACACGCACGCACGCACGCACGCACGCACGCACGCACGCACACACACACACACACACACACACACACACACACACACACACACACACACACACACAGGCTAGTGTTACTGCCCCCAACCTCTCAAGTCACATCCCTTCACTGAGGCCTATGGTCCTCAACCCTTCACATCTCTTCACATTTCGTCACTGAGGCCTATGGTCCTCAACCCTTCACATCTCTTCACATCTCTTCACTGAGGCCTATGGTCTTCAACCCTTCACATCTCTTCACTGAGGCCTATGGTCTTCAACCCTTCACATCTCTTCACTGAGGCCTATGGTCTTCAACCCTTCACATCTCTTCACTGAGGCCTATGGTAATCAACCCTTCCCATCTTTTTACTGAGGCCTATGGTCTTCAACCCTTCATATCTCTTCACTGAGGCCTATGGTCCTCAACCCTTCACATCTCTTCACTGAGGCCTATGGTCCTCAACCCTTCACATCTCTTCACTCAGGCTTATGTTCCTTAGCCCTTCACATCTCTTCACATCTCTTACCTGAGGCCTATGGTCCTCAACCCTTCCCATCTCTACTGAGGCTAGGACTGGGTACCGAAATTCGGTTCCTTAATGGAATTGAATGAAAGGCTAAGGTTCTACTCGGCATCGAAACGTGCCTTGGCTGTCGGTTCCACGTTTCGGTTCCTAGATGTCCATCACGTCAGTTATCATTTCGCATTTATAACCCCAGAACGTTAATGCAGTCAGAACGGCAGTCGCTTCTGGCAAAAAATCTGGCAACATTAATTGTGATCACATTCGGGCTTGCAGAGACTGCTGGCAGGCTACACCCCCCTTTTAAACAGATGGTCAAATCATCTGTGGATATTAACGCTGTTACGAGAGAAACTACCATCAGCCCATCTTTAATTTGTGTAGGCTTACCGAGAAGAGTAGCCTATTTCTAGCGTTTGTAGATGGCAAAGAATTCAGACTTTGTCTTCGACACAGCCACTGCGAGCGTGTGCATCCATCATTATTCAGATGGTTACATCGGCGTATGAGAAAGTAGCCTAAAAGTCGGCAACACTGTTTGCTCCACCATGAATCATCAAACAGTGTTGGGGGTGTCGTGCCAAAAAGTGAGTGCCTGCCAGAACACGAGTGCCCTCATTGAAACCAATGACATTTTTTGAGAGAAAATTATACAATTTCTTGCAGAATGAATTACATAATTTATGAACTAAAAATATGCTTATGAAACATTACTCGTCCTGCACTTAATATGAGCTATTTGAATGAAACTGTAACATTTGTTATGACAATTCTTCGATTCTTTCATGGAAATAATACTGAAATTGTAACCAGTTCTTTGTAATACTTCCAGAAGGAATGTAGATGCTTTATTGATAGGCTTTCCATCTTAAATTGTGTCAGATTTATCTGCAAAAATGGCTAAAAACTATCTGAAAAATTGGTCATCGGTTTCCATTGGTTTCAATGAGGGCACTCGTGTTCTGGCAGGCACTCGCTTTTCGGCACGACAGGGACCTTTTCCCTTTAGTGGTGGGTGCACACATTCTCTAACTTTTTGGATTACACTGCGAATCATTGCAAAGTTTAAATTTCATGTCAATAAAACGGAAACTCATATCAGAAGCATCAGGTGAGCTCAGTCACTTTTGGCCGCGAGAGACTTTCTTTGTGTGTTATAATAGGCATAGCCTACATTTGCGCCACGGAACGCAGTAACGTGGATTATTGAAACTGAAGACTTGATTTCTTCTATGTGGATATTTTTTTCGTTTGGTAGCCTATAATTATGGACCATGCAAAGAACTCGAAACAGAGCACTCCCAGTGTTTCACTGCATGCGTAACAAGCTACAGTATAGCCAAGTCACCTCCGCCCGTCCCCCAATTCCGCCCGCCTAATTAATTAGGTCTATGTATCCACTGTTTAAGTCAGGAATGGATATCGACATGATACAGAGTTTGTATGCTTACAATTTGAAACAGTGATGACATTTAAAACCGAGTCAACGGCCATAAACAGCATTGTAATGAAGAGTGTCGTAACGGCAGCATGAAAGAGGTGGAACTTTAATTTCACGACGACATTCTGGCTAAAAACTCGCCCTGGCCGCTTCCCTGTTTCGCTTTAGGACCAAAATTATTCAACCGTTTCCACAGTAACGACCAAACTAATCACAGTTCCTGCAAAGGTAAAGCCAGGACTACAAGCGTGAACGAAATAAGCAAAACAGCATGAAGGAATAATAAACAGTAACGGAAATACAGACGTGACCTGAAATCAAGCGGGCGGACATGGGAGCCTTTCGCCGGCGAATTGTGCTGAAACTAGATTTTGGACATGCTGGACGTTATCTCCAAATTACGATAGAAAGGGCTACCAATGTTAGCTAATATTGCTCCTTACCTCATCTACACAGTTGCCGCTATCCAAAAATATACGATAGCATAATCAAATAGTTTTTGAAATGACATTATCACGTTCACAGTGAAGTGATCAGTGAAGTGGGCGGAATTTGGCGACCTTACTTGTTTTAAAACTGTTTGCAAGAACAGCATACCTGTCAGCTGCTTAAACGGCAATAATTCCCTGATTTTAAGCCAAAAATTGGAAAAGTTTCAACAGACCAAATCCTGACAGTCAACGGGACGGCAATGACAGGTCAGACAGTACACCATGCTTTTCTATTTAAGAGTCCGCGCGCGTGGCCAAAATCCCCACACACAGGGCATGTTTTAAAAGGAGTGTGTTCAGCGTAAAACATTAAATATGAGTTTCTCCTTGTTGTTTCGCCACTCAAGTTGTCTGGGGCTGATGCAAAACTTCATGCTGGTTCAGTTTGTAATCAGGTAAATTTGCACGATTGTCTGTGCGTTTGCCATGAGCATCGACTGTATGACTATGAACTGATGCTCAGATGCAAAGATGCACACCCACAAAATGGATAGGGTTGGATTTAGATTGTAGTTCTCATTTTAACTTCAACTGGATAATGAGGGAGGCTCGGTGGTCGGTGAAGATTTTTAAACATTTCGTCATCCCCAGTGTTTATAAATTAGGAACCGAAAATGGCACCGTCAGGAACCGGCATTGAAACGTAGGTTCTAGAACCGGAACCGAAACCGAAAAATTCTGATCGGTACTCAGCCCTAACTGAGGCCTTTGGTCCTCAACCCTTCACATCTCTTCACTGAGGCCTATGGTCCTCAACCCTTCACATTTCTTCACTGAGGCCTATGGTCCTCAACCCTTCACATCTTTTCACTCAGGCTTATGTTCCTTAGCCCTTCACATCTCTTCACATCTCTTACCTGAGGCCTATGGTCCTCAACCCTTCACATCTCTTCACTGAGGCCTATGGTCCTCAACCCTTCATATCTCTTCACTGAGGCCTATGGTCCTCAACCCTTCATATCTCTTCACATCTCTTCACTGAGGCCTATGGTCCTCAACCCTTCACATCTCTACTGAGGCCTATGGTCCTCAACCCTTCACATCTCTTCACATCTCTTCACTGAGGCCTATGGTCCTCAACCCTTCACATCTCTACTGAGTCCTATGGTCCTCAACCCTTCACATCTCTTCACTGAGGCCTATGGTCCTCAACCCTTCATATCTCTTCACTGAGGCCTATGGTCCTCAACCCTTCATATCTCTTCACTGAGGCCTATGTTCCTTAGTCCTTCAGTTGTCTTCACATCTCTTCACTGAGGCCTATGGTCTTCAACCATCCTCAACCCTTCATATCTCTTCACTGAGGCCTATGGTCCTCAACCCTTCCCATCTCTTCACTGAGGCCTATGGTCCTCAACCCTTCATATCTATTCACTGAGGCCTATGTTCCTTAGTCCTTCACATCTCTTCACATCTCTTCACTGAGGCCTATGGTCCTCAACCCTTCACATCTCTTCACTGAGGCCTATGGTCCTCAACCCTTCATATCTCTTCACTGAGGCCTATGGTCCTCAACCCTTCATATCTCTTCACTGAGGCCTATGTTCTTAGTCCTTCAGTTGTCTTCACATCTCTTCACTGAGGCCTATGGTCTTCAACCATCCTCAACCCTTCATATCTCTTCACTGAGGCCTATGGTCCTCAACCCTTCCCATCTCTTCACTGAGGCCTATGGTCCTCAACCCTTCATATCTATTCACTGATGCCTATGTTCCTTAGTCCTTCACTTGTCTTCACATCTCTTCACTGAGGCCTATGGTCCTCAACCCTTCACATCTCTTCACTGAGGCCTACGGTCCTCAACCCTTCACATCTCTTCACTGAGGCCTATGGTCCTCAACCCTTCACATCTCTTCACTGAGGCCTATGGTCCTCAACCCTTCACTTCTCTTCACTGAGGCCTATATTCCTCAACCCTTCACATCTCTTCACTGAGGCCTATATTTCTCAACCCTTCACATCTCTTCACTGAGGCCTATGGTCTTCAACCATCCTCAACACTTCACATCTCTACTGAGGCCTATGGTAATCGACCCTTCAGATCTCTTCACTGAGGCCTATGGTCCTCAACCCTTCACATCTCTTCACTGAGGCCTATATTCCTCAACCCTTCACATCTCTTCACATCTCTTCACTGAGGCCTATGGTCCTCGGCCCTTCCCTCCTCCCCTTTCCCAAATTCCCTAGCCGCATGTCCTTTTGTAAAGCGGGCTTAGGTTCCATAAAAGGTGCTTTAAAATTGTTAAAAAAGTTAGGGTGTTGATATTTTTACACTATTGTTTTTCTTCAGTGAAAATTGTTATTATTATTATTATTATTATTATTATTATTATCTATTTTTGCTGGGCCTATGGCCTGGTTTTCACCAAGGGTTAGCATCAGACAGGAGAGACAGCTACAGAGAGAGAGAGAGAGAGAGAGAGAGAGAGAGAGAGAGAGAGAGAGAGAGAGGACTCACAGTCTAATCCCAGGCAGCAAAGCGACTCGATTGAGGGAGTGTGACAACTTTCTGCTCAATGGAGGTGGGAGGTGACCCGAATGGCAGTAGCTCTCCCTCCCTGGAAAACTAGAGGGGCGAGAACCCCCTTCCTGAGGTAAGCACTAGAGGGGCGAGAACACCCCCCCTTCCTGAGGTAAGAGGGGAGAGAACACCCCCCCCCCCTCGCTGAGGTAAGAAGAACGCTCCCCGTTCGCTGAGGTAAGAGGGCCGAGAACGCCCCCCCATTCGCTGAAGTTAGCAATAGAGGGGCGAGAACACCCCCCCTTCCTGAGGTAAGCACTAGAGGGGCGAGAACACCCCCCCCCTTGCTGAGGTAAGCACTAGAGGGGGCGAGAAAACCCCCCCTCGCTGAGGTAAAACTAGAGGGGCGAGAACACCCCCCCTTCCTGAGGTAAGCACTAGAGGGGCGAGAACACCCCCCCCCCCCTCGCTGAAGTAAGCAACAGAGGGGCGAGAACAGCTCCCCCCCCCTCGCTGAGGTAAAACTAGAGGGGCGAGAACAGCTCCCCCCCCCTCGCTGAGGTAAAACTAGAGGGGCGAGAACAGCTCCCCCCCTCGCTGAGGTAAAACTAGAGGGGCGAGAACCCCCCCCCCCTCACTGAGGTAAGCACTAGAGGGGCGATAACCCCCCCCCCCCCTCACTGAGGTAAGCACTAGAGGGGCGAGAACACCCCCCCCTCACTGAGGTAAGCACTAGAGGGGCGAGAACACACACCCCCCCTCGCTGAGGTTAAACTAGAGGGGCGAGAACACACACCCCCCCCCCCCTCGCTGAGGTAAGCACTAGAGGGGAGAGAACACCCCCCCCCCTCACTGAGGTAAGCACTAGAGGGGCGATAACCCCCCCGCTGACGTAAGCACCTCATGTTCAACACCTGTTGTGGTTGCTATGGCCTTGTTGATATGGCCACACACTCCTCTCTCTCTTGCCGTGTCTCAGATGCCGCACTGATGGCAGTGCACTGACAGTCAGTGCATAGTGCTCACAGTGCACTGGGGGTCTTTAGTGCATAGTGTTGTGAAAAAGTCGGCCCACTATGCACTGTGCCCTGACTGGAAGTGACGGTTGAGCTAGCATTAGCTCACCAAAATATCGGTTGGCTACTGTTTACATTGCACAGTGTGTCGTGCTTGTATTTACATTTTCTACATCCCAACTGGCAGCTATTTTGTGTACAATACTTGGCTTGGCATGAAAAGGTTGGTGTCTCAGCAACATTACTTACAGAAATAAAGAACACAGTTAACCAAACTCTTCTACTGAACTGAACGTCACGTTTCTTCCGTTTTATTGTCAACATGGCGCCCGTTTAGTGCGTGAAGTGTCCATCGTTCAAGCACTGCGTTTTCCGCCATTGTTAGGGCATCATCCGGGCGCTTTTCAGTGCACTGAACTAACAAAATTTTACTTTGAAAGCGCCCTATGCACTGAAATATAGTGCCCGAAGTGCACAAGTGCGCCATCTGAGACACCCCATCTGTCTTTGCCCCCCCCCCCATCGCTCTCCTTCTCTTTCTTTCTTTCTCTCTCTGTCATTCTCTACTTCTCAGCTCTCTGTCTTTGCCCCCCATCACTCTCCTTCTCTCTATTTCTTTCTCTGTCATTATCTCTCTCCTTCTCTGCTCTCCCTCTGTCTCCCCTCCCCAATCGCTCTCCTTCTCTTTCTTTCTCTCTCTCTCTGTCTCTCTCTCTCTGCCTTTAGAGATATGATCCAGGCTACAATTTTCATGCATTGCTGCCTTATGCCCAATTAGCAAGTACAGCTACTGCTATTGCTACTCTGTGTGTCACTTGTTGTTGTTAATGTTTGTCATTTCCACTCTTGTGCACACACACACATCATAATCCCTGACTATAACAACATATCTCTCTGTTGCTGTTTAATGACTATGTTATAGTGCAATATTATATACATGGTGTGTTATTTTTTAACCTGTTAATGTTTGTGACATTAATTAAGCGAAATTAACCCAGCCCGATAACACGATTTTATATATGGTAGTGGCTTTTATTGAACCCAAGGTCACTTTACAGGGTCACTGTGGGTTTGTTGCTCTGTAATCCTCTTCATTAGCAGTTTGTTTACGGACTCTTTTTTAGGTGTTATTTTTAAAAGATCATGTTTGATGTTTTCCGTCCTATGTTGAAGGAAAGTCTTGTGGTTAACAGGTTGTGGTAAAGCTGTTTACGCTTGCAGCGGTTTGGCCTCTGTGCTTATGTGTTGTGCCTGTGTGCATAAATTTCCAGGTCCTGTTGGCAGCCAAAGTGTCCTCTACATATATGCACATTATGGTCAAAGAAGTTTTGGCCTCCCAGCCAGTCTGGTAGTCCCTCAGCACAGGCCCACATATCTTATAGCTGCTGCCAAAGTGCCCCTTGCATGCACGCTTGCAGCAATTTGGCCTCTGTCTGTGTGCTGTGTGCTGTGTCTCTGTACATGCATGTGCCGTGCATGTGAACAAGAGGTGCCCCCTGCATGCATACTTGCAGCAGCTTGGCCTCTGTGCCTGTGCGTATTGATATGAATGTGTGCATGATTATATATAAACGAGAGATGCAGAGAGAGGATGTTGGCCTCTGTGTCTGTGTGTATTTATATGCATGTGTGCATGATCATGTCTCTGTATGTACGCCTCCGTACATGTACACACTCTGTACACGCCTCCATTAACCCGCGTTGGGGGTCTCAGCCGGGTCGACAGCATCCGCGTTGGGGGTCTCAGCCGGGCCTACGGCATCCGTGTTGGGGGTCTCAGCCGGGTCGATGATATCCGCGTTGGGGGTCTCAGCCGGGTCGACAGCATCCGCGTTGGGGGTCTCAGCCGGGTCGACGGCATCCGTGTTGGGGGTCTCAGCCGGGTCGATGATATCCGCGTTGGGGGTCTCAGCCGGGTCGACAGCATCCGCGTTGGGGGTCTCAGCCGGGTCGACAGCATCCGCGTTGGGGGTCTCAGCCGGGTTGATGGCATCCGTGTTGGGGGTCTCAGCCGGGTCGATGATATCCGCGTTGGGGGTCTCAGCCGGGTCGACAGCATCCGCGTTGGGGGTCTCAGCCGGGTCGACGGCATCCGTGTTGGGGGTCTCAGCCGGGTCGATGATATCCGCGTTGGGGGTCTCAGCCGGGTCGACAGCATCCGCGTTGGGGGTCTCAGCCGGGCCTACGGCATCCGTGTTGGGGGTCTCAGCCGGGTCGATGATATCCGCGTTGGGGGTCTCAGCCGGGTCGACAGCATCCGCGTTGGGGGTCTCAGCCGGGTCGACAGCATCCGCGTTGGGGGTCTCAGCCGGGTCGACAGCATCCGCGTTGTAGGTCTCGGTCTGAGCGACGTCCCCAGGGGTCCTGACTAGAGCGGGGGTCTCGGCCGGAGAGACGTCCTCTGTGGCTCCGTTATGGGTGCCGGGTCAGGCGGCGTGTCAGGCTCCGGGTCGGGCGGCGTGTGGGCTTGCAACCCTCCCCGGAGTCCTCTGTCTCTGTCTGTCTGTCTGTCTGTCTGTCTGTCTGTCTGTCTGTCTGTCTCTCTCTCTCTCTCTCTCTCTCTCTCTCTCTCTCTCTCTCTCTCTCTCTCTTTAGAGACATGATCCAGGCTACAGTTGCCATGCATTGCTGCCTTATGCCCAATTAGCAAGTACAGCTACTGCTACTCTGTGTGTCACTTGTTGTTAATGTTTGTCATTTCCACTCTTGTGCACACACACACAAACATCATAATCCCTGACTATTACAACATATCTCTCTGTTGCTGTTTAATGACTATGTTATAGTGCAATATTATATACATGGTGTGCTATTTTTTAACCTGTCAATGTTTGTGGCATTAATTAATAGAAATTAAGACATTAAAGTCACAGCCCTAGTAATAACACATTTTTATGTACAGAAGTAGCTTTTATTGAACCCAAGGTCACTTTACAAGGTCACTGTGTGTGTTGCGGACAGATTTCACTTTTAGATTGTGATTGACTGACAGGCTTGGGAGGTGACGTGCGCTTGCTTGGGTCACGTGGTGAGGATAATTTAGTATTTCACCTGGGCGCTTGGTGATGGTGGGTTAGTAGTAGTAGAGTAGGTGTCGGGGAAGGCCTACTTTCTGTTGACCGCGTTAATATACACATGCTACCGCTTGCTTGGGCCACGCTACACCGGTCCGCAGCGTGTATGCTTAGAACGGCTCCTTGACTCTTAAAGCTTATAGTTTGCACATCTCTCTGGCACTTTCTGCACCTTTGCACAATGGCTTCAATGTCATGGATGATTGTAACTATGTCAATGGAGAACCTGAAGTTTTAGCATTTTAAACAAGAGAAGTAAATAAAGGAATCAAACGTAAACAAGGATGGTCATGAAAGCTTTTTGGAAACGCGCGCCTGGCAAATACCTTCCCCAGTCAGCTACTCGGCGACTTACGGTAACAACATTGATCAGTCGCCAAAACAGTGTGTTTGTTGCTCTGCACTCCTCTTCATTAGCAGTTTGTTTACGACCTCTTTTTTAGGTGCTATTTTTAAAAGATCATCTTTGATGTTTTCCGTCCTACGTTGAAGGAAAGTCTTGTGGTTAACAGGTTGTGGTAAAGCTGTTTACGCTTGCAGTGGTTTGGCCTCTGTGCTTGTGTGTTGTGCCCGTGTGCATAAATGTGCCGTGCATGTGAACGAGAGATATAGATACCGGATGTGAGAAAAAGAGAGTGCATGAGAGAGAGAGAGAGAGAGAGAGAGAGAGAGAGAGAGAGAGAGAGAGAGAGAGAGAGAGAGAGAGAGAGAGAGAGAGAGAGAGAGAGAGAGGGGGAGAGAGGGAGAGAGAGAGTTAGAGACAGAGACAGAGAGATGAGAGAGAGAGATAGAGAGAGAGAGAGAGAGAGTTAGAGACAGAGAGAGAGAGAGAGATATAGAGAGAGAGGACTCTGTCCATGCTGGGAGAGAAGGAAAGAGTGTGTGTGTGTGTTTGTGAGAGAGGGAAGTGAGGGGGGTGGTGGTGGGGATGGGGGGTGTAGGGGGTTCCAGGTCCTGTTGCCAGCCAAAGTTGCCTCTACATGCACATTATGGTCAAAGAGGTTTTGTCCTCCCAGCCAGTCTGGTAGGCCCTCAGCACAGGCCCACAGATCTTATAGCTGCTGCCAAAGTGCCCCTTGCAGGCACGCTTGCAGCAGTTAGGTCTCTGTCTGTGTGCTGTGTCTGTGTACATGCATGTGCCGTGCGTGTGAACAAGAGGTGCCCCCTGCATGCATACTTGCAGCAGTTTGGCCTCTGTCTGTGTGCTGTGTCTGTGTACATGCATGTGCCGTGCGTGTGAACAAGAGGTGCCCCCTGCATGCATACTTGCAGCAGTTTGGCCTCTGTTTGTGTGCTGTGTCTGTGTACATGCATGTGCCGTGCGTGTGAACAAGAGGTGCCCCCTGCATGCATACTTGCAGCAGTTTGGCCTCTGTTTGTGTGCTGTGTCTGTGTACATGCATGTGCCGTGCGTGTGAACAAGAGGTGCCCCCTGCATGCATACTTGCAGCAGCTTGGCCTCTGTGCCTGTGCGTATTAATACGCATATGTGCATCATCATGTCTCTGTATGCACACCTCTGTACATGTTTGTGCATACATATGCCGTACATGTGAACGAGAGAAGCAGAGAGAGGATGTGAGAAAGAGAGAGTATGTATGTTGGCCTGTGTGCCTGTGCGTATGTATGCATGTGTGCATGATCATGTCTCTGTACACGCCTCCAGACACACTCTGTACACGCCTTCAGACACACTCTGTATGTACTCTGTACACACTCTCTACACGCCTCCAGACACACTCTGTACTCGCCTCCAGACACACTCTGTACACGCCTCCAGACACACTCTGTACACGCCTCCAGACACACTCTGTACACGCCTCCAGACACACTCTGTACACGCCTCCATACACACTCTGTACACGCCTCCATACACACTCTGTACACGCCTCCAGACACACTGTGTACACGCCTCCAGACACACTGTGTACACGCCTCCAGACACACTGTGTACACGCCTCCAGACACACTGTGTACACGCCTCCAGACACACTCTGTACACGCCTCCAGACACACTCTGTACACGCCTCCGTACACACTGGCCCTCATTTATCAAAGCAGCGTACGACGAGAATCATACGTACGTCGTGCGTACGTTATTTTTCTACGACCAGTTGGCATTTATCAAATCTCATCGTAAGCGCAGGAAAGATGAAATCCTACGACTGCTCTCAGACAGTGTACGCCGTTTTCAAGTTGGACTTGAGATGACTATGATCACCAACTTGAGCAGCAGTTGTAGCGCAACAACTCATTATCATAAATATGTGGCCTACATAATTACAAAATGTTTTTACATTGTATATTTTGGCTATAAGCCAACGTCTACCTATTTGAATTGGTGCATCCTTCCTGGGAGCGCTGCATTAATTTTGCATAGGAACAACTGCAAGAGACTTCTAATTTGTGATTTGACGTGATGTGTGAATATTTGTGCAATATACAGCCGCGTATTGGAATGTGCCTTCAGTCGTGGGATCAATGACCGACGTCCCTTCTTTTTAACAGCTGGGAGTTCATGCGCACATCAATCAATAGCCTACAGTAATAATCTCCCGGTTGAGTTTCGACGTTTGATCGCACATAACTACTATCCGAATATAGGCATACACCAGACACGTGTGTGTCTGATACCACTTTATAGTCGTCCATAGGTGGTAAAAGGTGGTATCAACAATATATCGGTCACGGACGTCGGCCTCTCCGACCACCACTGTGTGTTTTTTGATTTTGACATTTCAACACAAATTAGCACACCCAACAATGTCATTCACAGACGACGCATTAATGCCTCTGCTGAGCTTAAGATTTCAGACCTCATCAAATCGGGTGACCTACTAAATGGTCACTGCACACCTGATGAAATGGTTGATAGCTTCAACAACAACTTAAGAGGAATTCTAGATAACATAGCTCCAATTAGAACGACGACAAGGACCAGAGCTAGGTATTCACCTTGGATGAATGACTCACTTAGAGCCTTAAAAAGAAAATGCAGAGTAACCGAGCGTCTTTGGAGGAAAACTAAATTAGAAGTCCATAGACAATCCCTTAGGGATGAGATCTCCTCCTACAATAATGCGGTACGCTCAGAGAGAAAAGCATATTTTTCCAAAATCATAACAGACAACCAGCATAATGCGAAAGTTCTTTTTTCCACTATTGACCACCTGCTTAATCCAACACATAGCAATAACAACCTAAATGCAGCATCACATGCCAAGTGCGAGGAATTTGCTAGATTTTTTAATAAAAAGATTGCCGACATTAGAGAAGGCATCCAAGGTGGAAACGCAGCAATCTCTGTCGCCCACTCAGGCGATACACCGAGGGGAGGGTTAAACCCCCCTAGGAGACCTGAGAGCTTCCAAAAGTTTTGTCCAATTACAGAGGACGACCTCTGTAAAATAGTCAGGGAAAGTAAGCAGTCTACCTGCAGCCTTGACGCGATCCCCACACATCTGCTAAAAACATACTTGGTTGCTTAGCAGCACCTTTACTGCAAATTGTTAACACCTCTATGCTTACAGGCATTTTTCCAAGCTCATTCAAAACAGCCATGGTAAAGCCACTCCTAAAAAAGACAAATTTAGATCAGAATTCTTTAAACAACTACAGACCTATATCAAACCTCCCCTTTATAAGCAAGGTACTAGAAAAAGTTGTATTTAAACAGCTTAATCAACATCTGGCTGGGAATGATATCTTGGAAAAATTCCAATCAGGCTTTAGAGCCAACCATAGCACCGAAACAGCACTAACCAAAATAATAAGTGATCTTAGGCTCAGCACTGCCGCAAACAAAGTTTCAGCACTTATCCTCCTCGACCTCAGTGCCGCCTTTGACACGATAGACCACAACATATTAATTGACCGCCTTGAATCTTGGGTAGGCTTGTCCGGTCACGTCTTAGAGTGGTTCAAAACATATATTACAGGAAGGCAGTTTTTTGTCACCATCGGAGAACACGTCTCCAACAAGTATGATGTGCCTTTTGGAGTTGCTCAGGGTAGTTGCTTGGGCCCTCTCCTCTTCTCTCTCTATATGTTGCCCCTGGGCTCCATCATCAGAGAGCACAATGTTGATTTTCATAGCTATGCCGATGACACTCAACTATATATCTCTGTCGAGCCTAGCCAAACCACTGCCATTCATGCCTTGACTAAATGCATGTCTGCCATCACAGATTGGATGAACAGTAACTTCCTAAAATTAAATGAGGATAAAACTGAAGTGTTGCTCATTGGGCCTAAGGAAAAACGTGCAAAACTCCACTCAAGCCTAGGTGACCTAAGCATACACATTAAAGATAAGGTTACTAGCCTAGGTGTGGTCATAGACTCGGATTTGAGCTTTGAGCCTCACATCAACAAGATAACAAAATCTGCTTTTTTCCATCTTAGAAATGTTAACAAAGTGCGCGGCTTGGCCCCCCAACAAGACGCTGAGAAACTTATTCATGCCTTTGTCACCAGTAGGATAGACTACTGCAATGCTCTCTTCTCTGGTCTCCCAAAAAAATTAATTGACAAATTGCAACTCATTCAAAATTCTGCGGCAAGAATCCTAACAAGAACCAGAATGAGAGAGCACATCTCTCCTGTCTTGGCAGACCTGCACTGGTTACCTGTCTCATACAGAATCGACTTTAAGATTCTGCTCACAGTATTTAAAGAATTAAATAGACTTGCCCCTAGCTATATCTCAGACATGCTCTCTTTTTATGCCCCTGCTCGAGCTCTCAGGTCCACTGATGCCAAGCTGCTAAGGACCCCCCACCCCCCGCAGAAGAAGATCGGCGACGCCGCGTTTGCCTGCTATGCGCCCAAGAGATGGAACGCCCTCCCCATCGAGATTCGATCAGCCACCTCCGTCGACTCCTTTAAGAAGCAGCTGAAGACCCACCTCTTCATCCTTGCCAACTCCTAGCTGCCAAGGCGTCATAGTGTCCCAGCTGCCGCAGCGCCCTTACTACTCGCAACCAGCCCTGGCAGGGGGCTCCCCTAGGTGGCCGCTGGTCTCTGCCTGAGGTTTCTTCCTGACTATAGGGGGTCTTTTTTTCTCAGACTTCACTGAGCTTTTTTTCCCCCCTTACAAACTATGAATCAAGCGAAAGGGAGTTTTTCCTCACCCCTGATGCCACCAGGGGCCGCACCTGAGCGCCCAATCTCTGTGTGACTATCTATGACTTATGATAGGCCCAGCCACTATGGACCTTACACATCTAAGAATCCTGGTCCTATCCTACGTTGACCTTATGACTCTACATTCTCTGTCTATCTCTTCTTCCTCTGCCTTCCTGCTTTTTCTGCCTCTCCTCTATACCTCTCCTTTTAAATCTATCTCTAAAAATGTTTTTTTTTTTCCATTTGTTAAGCACTTTGAGTTACATGCCTTGTATGATACAGTGCTATACAAATACAATTATTATTATTATTATTATTATTATAAAAGAGCTATCCCATCGAAGGACTGGAGCGCAGGAGAAAAGCAGGGCGCACATGAGCGCGAGAAGGACCGCGCACTGGACATGTAAATCTGTCCTTCCCAAACAAATGGTTTGGGCACTGTTTGTTTGCCAGTTTCACGTAGGACCCTTTTCTTGACCTCGTTTACAAAAAAGTTTTATCATCACACATTAAAAAAAACAAAAAAAACAATATTCATTAAAAAATATCTTCATTATGTCTACCGTAGTCAATCAAACATTTTATTGTAACCATCATTATTTGGAAATCAATCTCTACCCCTTCCATATTGAGAACCAAAACACTTTTGACTGCTGTTGATTATTTCCACGTGTCATTTTGTTGTCAACCACGCTTAAAGCCTAATTTCAAGCTGTCAATCAACCAGCAAGGTGGATGTTTTAGCCGGTTTGCGTCTCTCCATGACGCAAACTCAGGGGTGCGGTCTCCTTCCCGCCGTTTTAGAGAAGGTGTGATTATTCTAATTACGATGGTTTTCAGACGCTGGATTTATCAACAGCCGCTCGCTCTTACGATGGGATTGGAGAGGTACACATGTTTAGTAAATCTCACGTGGGCCTCGTCGTACGACGAGATCTGCACTCATTTCTGCGATGGTTTCTACGCAAGTTTGATAAATGAGGGCCACTGTGTACACGCCTCCATACACACTCTGTACACGCCTCCAGACACACTCTGTACACGCCTCCAGACACACTCTGTACACGCCTCCAGACACACTCTGTACTCGCATCCGTACACACTTAGTATCTACGCCTCCAGACAGGTGACCGGCAGCATGGCCGGTGTCTGGGCAGGTAGGCGGAGCCACGGTGTCCTCTGTTGGGGGTCTCAGCCAGGTCGATGGAGTCCGCGTTGGGGGTCTCAGCCGGGTCGATGGCATCCGCGTTGGGGGTCTCAGCCGGGTCGACAGCATCCGCGTTGGGGGTCTCGGTCTGAGCAACATCCCCAGGGGTCCTGACCAGAGCGGGGGTCTCGGCCGGAGCGACGTCCTCTGTGGTGCCCCCCGGCCCACCAATCTGGACTAGGGATGTGCATTTCTGCCAAAAACACTATTCGAAATTCGATGGCCACTATTCGAATGTTATTCGAAATTCGAAAAAAAAAAAAAAAAAGATGTGCGTTTGCTGACTGAGGGACTCCCACCGTCATCCCTTGAAACATGTAGCCTAAATTCCGCCGACGTATCATAAAGAGTTCAATACTTATTTACAGTGGCCTTCCATCTACAGCACCAGGGGGGAGCAATAGCTAGAAAATGCTGTCGAGTGTACACCTCTGAACGTCCAGCAGCACGTTCACTGGAAGAGGTCTGTGCGTCCGTGACGAGAAATATTTATCATTGCCTTCCCCTCCTTCCATTCTCGTGGCACGGCAAACTGAACAGTTGTTCGCTAGTTGGGCTGCATTAGAACTAGTTAGCATTTGACATTGTTGACAGACAGTATCCCGATTCACACGGCTACAGGGGTGGCTTTTACAAAGTTTGTTTCACAAATCCGAAGCAACGCCATATGAAACAACCCCCAAACAGTTGCAGATTATAGTGAAGTGAGCCAAATAAAATTGCCTCAGCTAAGAGTACTCAGCTAGCTTACTTCGTTTGTTAGCTTATCATTATTAGCGTTTTACCTGTATTGAAATAACCTGCCATTGTTGACACTGACAATGGCTAACAGCGTACCTTGCAGATGTTTACGATGGTCAAATCAGACATTGATGTGACATTATTCCCGAACAGTTACAGATGACAGTCCATGTTTAAAAAACCATCACCAATAGCAGATTTACAGTGTCAGCGATTTATTTATGAATGCCCAATGCCCATTCCTGAAATGCACGAGATGCGTGCTTCTCCCTGGCTGTGTGTGTCGTGTCGGCGGGGGGCGGGACGCTTTCAGACACACTCGCCTTATGTGTTGGTTGGAAATGAAAGATGAGCATCGTATCTAGACCTACCAGAGAAATTAGAATACAGGGTAGCTACTAGGTTAATTTAATGTAACCCTGCAGTACTTTTCATTTGTCACTTAACACTGCAAGGGACGGGAGGCCAACACAGATTTTTTTTACTGGCTGGATTTTTTTTATTCGACAGGACTATTCTAAATTCGAAAGGAAAACGAATATTCGAACCTTCGAATATTCGTGCACATCCCTAATCTGGACTGGAGCGTATGGTCCGAGAGCGTCTGGCGGCGCGTCTTGCTCCGTTTTGGGTGCCGGGTCGGGCGGTGTGTCAGGCTCCGCGAGCAGCAAGGTCTAGTGGGCGGTTTGAAACTGCCACCAACGTTCTTTATTTTACCATAAGAAGGCTTTGTTTCACCTTTTTGTAGTCTGTTAGTGATATGGATCACTAGGGGAAATTATTGTTGTGTTTGGTGGTGAAATAATAACAGCTTGGTGGTAATAACGTCTTGTTTTCTTGTCTAACTCTCTAGTGTATATTATTATTGATTCATATTATTGTTGTATTATTATTATTGGACATTATCAGTGAGTTTAAGAGCATAACCAATCTTGCTTGCTTTGTGTTTTACTGGCCTTTTAATGCATGGAATACTACCTGAAACGATGATGTCGGTTTTGCTAGTGCCAGTGATTAAAGACAAAACTGGCAATATTTCCAGCATTGATAACTACCGGCCAATTGCTCTGGCCAGCATTATCTCTAAGTTGGTAGAAGTGATTATTTTAGATATGCTCAGCGACTATGTTGAAACCACAGACAACCAGTTTGGCTTTAAGACCAAACTTGGAACAGACCTGTGTATTTACGCTCTCAAGGAAATCATAAATAATTACAAAAGACATAATTCCACTGTTTTCCTGTGCTTCCTAGATGCTTCTAGGGCCTTTGACAGAATTAACCATGGCAAATTATATCACAAACTTCAACAGCGAGGTGTTCCATCCTACCTGATAAGGATCCTGCAATACTGGTACACTAATCAAACAATGCAAACAAGATGGGGCAGTAGCCTATCTACACCCTTCCATGTAACAAATGGGGTAAGACAGGGTGGCATCTTATCCCCTGTTCTATTCAATGTATATATGGATGAGCTATCCAGTAATCTTAAGCAGTGTAAAACTGGGTGTATGGTGGGTGACAAGGTAATTAATCATCTCATTTATGCTGATGATCTGGTTATCATGTCCCCATATAGTGCTGGGCTTCAGCAATTGCTTAATGTGTGCTCCAGTTATGGACTCCTATTTGACATCAAGTTTAATCATAAAAAAGTGTGATTTTAATTGTGAGAACTAAGGAGGACCAAAAACAAAACTTCCCCTCGTTTTTTCTGTCTAACAGCTCTCTTGATGTAGTGTGTAAAGTGCGGTATCTGGGTCATATCATTACTGATGACCTGTGTGATGATGATGATATCCAGCGTCAGTGTCGTAAATTATATGCACAGGCCAATATGTTGGCACGCAGGTTCCATATGTGCACAGATGATGTCAAGGTTAATCTCTTTAGAGCCTACTGCACACCTTTTTACACAGCACACTTATGGTGTAAATACCATACAGCTAAGCTGAAGAAGCTGCAAGTGGCATACAATGATGCGTTTAGGATTCTCCTTCAGTTCCCAAGATGGACGAGCGCAAGCACTTTATTTGTCAATTGTAGTGTCCCCACTTTTCATGCACTGCTGAGAAATTTTATGCATAGATTTATGGGTAGACTTGCTGGATCAAGCAATGGTATAATATCTACTCTTTATGATACCAGGCAGAGTGATACAAGGTACTTCTCTGAATTGTGGCAGCACTGGTATAGATGTTTATATGTTTTCAAATGAACTGGTGCTTTGTGATGTACCTGTCTCTGTTTTTTATGTCTTTTTATGTATCTTATATGGAACTTTTTGAGTCTGTAATAAAGTTTTCAATTCAATTCAATTCAATTCATAAAGGTGCACTGTGTAATATGTTTAGATGCTTATTTCCCAAATCCAAGCCGTCCATTCACAAATGTCACCTTTTTCATGAATACATACCACCACCATCAAATTCTGGGTATTCATTATGACTGGGAAAACGGCAATTTTCATACATGAAAAGGGGGATCTTATCCATTGTCCGCCATTTTGAATTTCCAGATATATAATTTTTTAACTACAAAACGTACTGTACTTTGGTCATACTAGTGAATATGATGATGAAAATATCAAATTTGTCAATAAGCTGCATAGTTGCAATACCTACTCTGGCCACAGTCTTACACAGTGCACCTTTATAACGGTCAAATTGTAATATGTATCTATTCTTTTTCTTTTTTTAAGATCTGCGGGATCAGTCCTTATCATTTCCTAGCAACAGCTGTCTTTACCGCACTGTATTTTAAGGCCGAGCTATTGTGTTCGCAGTTTGCCACTGTTTTCTTGTTAGGATGTCACACACACACGCGCACACACACACACACACACACACACACACACACACACACACACACACACACACACACACACACACACACACACACACACACACACACACACACACACACACACACACACACACACACACACACACACACACACAAACACACAAACAGGCTAGTGTTACTACCCCCAACCTCTGGAACAGGTTACCTCTTCTCATCCACAAAGCCCCCACTCTGGCAACTTTTAAAAAGCATCTCAAGTCACATCTCTTCACTGAGGCCTATGGTCCTCAACCCTTCACATCTCTACTGAGGCCTATATTCCTTAGCCCTTCACATCTCTTCACATCTCTACTGAGGCCTATGGTCCCTAACCCTTCACATCTCTACTGAGGCCTATGGTCCTCAACCCTTCACATCTCTTCACTGAGGCCTATGGTCCTCAACCCTTCACATCTCTACTGAGGCCTATATTCCTTAGCCCTTCACATCTCTTCACATCTCTTCACATCTCTTCACTGAGGCCTATGGTCCTCAACCCTTCACATCTCTACTGAGGCCTATGGTCCTCAACCCTTCACATCTCTTCACATCTCTTCACTGAGGCCTATGGTCCTCAACCCTTCACATCTCTACTGAGGCCTATGGTCCTCAACCCTTCACATCTCTTCAAATCTCTTCACATCTCTACTGAGGCCTATGGTCCGCAACCCTTCACATCTCTACTGAGGCCTATGGTCCGCAACCCTTCACATCTCTACTGAGGCCTATGGTCCTCAACCCTTCACATCTCTTCACATCTCTACTGAGGCCTATGGTCCTCAACCCTTCATATCTCTTCACTGAGGCCTATGGTCCTCAACCCTTCACATCTCTTCACTGAGGCCTATGGTCCTCAACCCTTCATATCTCTTCACTGAGGCCTATGGTCCTCAACCCTTCATATCTCTTCACTGAGGCCTATGTTCCTTAGTCATTCAGTTGTCTTCACATCTCTTCACTGAGGCCTATGGTCTTCAACCATCCTCAACCCTTCACATCTCTTCACTGAGGCCTATGGTCCTCAGCCCTTCCCTCCTCCCCTTTCCCAAATTCCCTAGCCCAATGTCCTTTTGTAAAGTGGGCTTAGGTTCCATAAAAGGTGCTTTAAAATTGTTTAAAAAGTTAGGGTGTTGATATTTTTACACTATTGTTTTTCTTCAGTGACAATTGTTATTATTATTATTATTATTATTATTATTATTATTATTATTATTATTATTATTATTATTATTATTATTATTATTATTATCATTATTATCATTATCTATTTTTGCTGGGCCTATGGCCTGGTTTTCACCAAGGGTTAGCATCAGACAGGAGAGACAGATACACAGAGAGAGAGAGAGAGAGAGAGAGAGAGAGAGAGAGAGAGAGAGAGAGAGAGAGAGAGAGGGAGAGAGAGAGAGAGAGAGAGAGGGAGGGAGAGAGAAAAGGGGGAGAGAGAGAGCGAGGGAGAGACAGAAGGAGAGAGCAAGATATAGGGAGAGAGAGAGAGAGAGAGGGAGAGAGAGAGGGAGAGAGAGAGAGAGAGAGAGAGAGAGAGAGGGAGAGAGAGAGGGAGAGAGAGAGAGGACTCACAGTCTAATCCCAGACAGCAAAGTGACTCGATTGAGGGAGTGTGACACCTTTCTGCTCAACGGAGGTGGGAGGTGACCCGAATGGCAGTAGCTCTCCCTCCCTGGAAAACTAGAGGGGCGAGAACCCCCCCCCCCTTCCTGGGGTAAGCACTAGAGGGGCGAAAACACACCCCCCCCCCCCTCGCTGAGGTAAGCATTATAGCAGGGGTCCCCAAACTTTTTTCTCTGGGGGCCACATTATCGTTTCTGATTGTGATCAGGGGCTGGGATCAATCATGTGGGCCTTATACTAGGCCACTGCTTGTTATAGCCATAATTTCTAGCACAAAATAATTCATCATTGCAAGTGATTTGCAGAAGAATAGCAAGGAAAGGTTAGAAAAATATGGTGATTGACAGTTTGAGTGATACAATAGAAATGGCAGGCTGTGTATATTACAATGAGATGAGAAACTATCAAGACAGCAAATTCACACTAGTTTAGTGAAAATTAAAGGCTGTTGATGAACAAAATAAAATGTAAAAAAATATATTTCATCATTATTTTTTTTCCTGTGAGGATTGCTTCTTCTGGCCAGTTAAAATGGTGAGGTGCAGAGAGGTGGAGGGCCGGTCAAAGGGGCATGGCGGGCCGCATCCGGCCCTCGGGCCTTAGTTTGGGGACCCCTGCACTAGAGGGACGAGAACACACACCCCTCGCTGAGGTAAAACTAGAGGGGCGAGAACACCCCCCCCCCTCGCTGAGGTAAAACTAGAGGGGCGAGAACACCCCCCCCCCCCTTCCTGAGGTAAGCACTAGAGGGGCGAGAACACCCCCCCCCCACTGAGGTAAGCACTAGAGGGGCGAGAACCCCCCCCCCCTTCCTGAGGTAAGCACTAGAGGGGCGAGAAACACCCCCCCCCCCTGAGGTAAGCACTAGAGGGGCGAGAACAACTCCCCCCCCCCCTCGCTGAGGTAAAACTAGAGGGGCGAAAACACACCCCCCTTCCTGAGGTAAGAGGGCAGAGAACACCCCCCCCTCCCTCGCTGAGGTAAAACTAGAGGGGCGAGAACACCCCCCCCTTCCTGAGGTAAGCACTAGAGGGGCGAGAACACACACCCCCCCCTCGCTGAGGTAAAACTAGAGGGGCCAGAACACACCCCCCCCCCCCCCCCCCCTCGCTGAGGTAAAACTAGAGGGGCGAGAAAACCCCCCCTCGCTGAGGTAAGCACTAGAGGGGCGAGAACACCCCCCACCCCTCGCTGAGGTAAGCACTAGAGGGGCGAGAACACCCCCCACCCCTTGAGGTAAGCACTAGAGGGGCGAGAACACCCCCCACCCCTCGCTGAGGTAAGCACTAGAGGGGCGAGAACACCCCCCACCCCTTGCTGAAGTAAGCACTAGAGGGGCGAGAACACCCCCCCCCTTGCTGAGGTAAGCACTAGAGGGGCACCTCATGTTCAACACCTGTTGTGGTTGCTATGGCCTTGTTGATATGGCCACACTCTCCTCTCTCTCTGTCTTTGCCCCACTCCCCCTCTCTTTTCTCTCTCTCTGTCTTTCTTTCTTTCTCTCTCATTCTCTCTCTCGTTCTCCGCTCTCTCTCTCTGTCTTTGCCCCACCCCCCATCGCTCTCCTTCTCTTTCTTTCTTTCTTTCTTTCTCTCTCTCGTTCTCCGCTCTCTCTCTCTGTCTTTGCCCCACCCCCCATCGCTCTCCTTCTCTTTCTTTCTTTCTTTCTCTCTCTGTCATTCTCGCTCTCCTTCTCTGCTCTCTCTCTGTCTTTGCCCCACCCCCCATCGCTCTCCTTCTCTTTCTTTCTTTCTTTCTCTCTCTGTCATTCTCTCTCTCCTTCTCTGCTCTCTCTCTGTCTTTGCCCCACCCCCCATCGCTCTCCTTCTCTTTCTTTCTTTCTCTCTCTCTCATTCTCTATCTACTTCTCAGCTCTCTGTCTTTGCCCCCCATCACTCTCCTTCTCTCTATTTCTTTCTCTGTCATTCTCTCTCTCCTTCTCTGCTCTCCCTCTGCCCCCCCCCCCCCCCATCGCTCTCCTTCTCTTTCTTTCTCTCTCTCTTTCTCTCTCTCTCTGCTTTTTAGAGATATGATCCAGGCTACAATCGTCATGCATTGCTGCCTTATGCCCAACTAGCAAGTACAGCTACTGCTATTGCTACTCTGTGTGTCACTTGTTGTTGTTAATCTTTGTCATTTCCACTCTTGTGCACACACACACACACATCATAATCCCTGACTATTACAACATATCTCTCTGTTGCTGTTTAATGACTATGTTATAGTGCAATATTATATACATGGAGTGCTATTTTTTAACCTGTTAATGTTTGTGACATTAATTAAGCGAAATTAACCCAGTCCAATAAACGATTTTATATATGGTAGTGGCTTTTATTGAACCCAAGATCACTTTACAGGGTCACTGTGGGTTTGTTGCTCTGTAATCCTCTTCATTAGCAGTTTGTTTACGGCCTCTTTTTAGGTGTTATTTTTAAAAGATCATCTTTGATGTTTTCCGTCCTACGTTGAAGGAAAGTCTTGTGGTTAACAGGTTGTGGTAAAGCTGTTTACGCTTGCAGCGGTTTGGCCTCTGTGCTTATGTGTTGTGCCTGTGTGCATAAATGTGCCGTGCATGTGAACGAGAGATATAGATACCGAATGTGAGAAAAAGAGAGTGCATGAGAGAGAGAGAGAGAGAGAGAGAGAGAGAGAGAGAGAGAGAGAGAGAGAGAGAGAGAGAGAGTTAGAGACAGAGACAGAGAGATGAGAGAGAGAGACAGAGAGAGAGGACTCTGTCCATGCTGGGAGAGAAGGATAGAGTGTGTGTGTGTTTGTGAGAGAGGGAAGTGAGGGGGGTGGGGATGGGGGGGTGGTTCCAGGTCCTGTTGCCAGCCAAAGTGTCCTCTACATGCACATTATGGTCAAAGAGGTTTTGGCCTCCCAGCCAGTCTGGTAGGCCCTCAGCACAGGCCCACAGATCTTATAGCTGCTTCCAAAGTGCCCTTTGCATGCAGGCTTGCAGCAGTTTGGCCTCTGTCTGTGTGCTGTGTCTGTGTCTCTGTACATGCATGTGCCGCGCGTGTGAACAAGAGGTGCCCCCTGCATGCATACTTGCAGCACCTTGGGCTCTGTGCCTGTGCGTATTGATATGCATGTGTGCATGATTATATCTCTGTGTGCACGCCTCCGTACATGTTTGTGCATGCATGTTTGTGCATGTGAACGAGAGATGCAGAGAGAGGACGTTGGCCTCTGTGCATGTATGTACTCTGTACACGCCTCCATTAACACTCTGTATGTACGCCTCCAGACAGGTGACCGGCAGCAGGGCAGGTGTCTGGGCAGGTAGGCGGAGCCACGATGTCTGCGTTGGAGGTCTCAGCTGGGTCGATGGCATCTGCGTTGGGTTTCTAAGCCGGGTCGATGGCATCTGCGTTGGGTTTCTAAGCCGGGTCGATGGCATCCGCTTTGGGTTTCTAAGCCGGGGCGATGGCATCTGTGTTGGGGGTCTCAGCCGGGTCGACAGCATCCGCGTTGGGGGTCTCAGCCGGGTCGATGGCATCCGCGTTGGGGGTCTCAGCCGGGTCGATGGCATCCGCGTTGGGGGTCTCGGTCTGAGCGACGTCCCCAGAGGCCCTGACCAGATCAGGGGTCTCGGCCGGAGCGACGTCCTCTGTGGTGCCCCCCGGCCCACCATCTTGACTGGAGCGTAGGGTCCGATAGCGTCTGGCGCCGTGTCTGGCTACGTTTTGGGTGACGGGTCGGTCGGCGTGTCAGGCTCGGGGTCGGGCGGTGTGTTAGGCTCGGGGTCGGGCGGCATGTTAGGCTCGGGGTCGGGCGGCATGTTAGGCTCGGGGTCGGGCGGCATGGTAGGCTCGGGGTCGGGCGGCATGGTAGGCTCGGGGTCGGGCAGCGTGTTAGGCTCCGCGTCGGGCGGCATGGTAGGCTCCGCGTCGGGCGGTGTGTTAGGCTCGGGGTCGGGCGGCATGTTAGGCTCGGGGTCGGGCGGCATGGTAGGCTCGGGGTCGGGCGGCATGTTAGGCTCGGGGTCGGGCAGCGTGTCAGGCTCCGGGTCGGGCTCGGTGTCAGGGTCACATAGGCTGGCCAAGCCCCTCTTGTCCTCTACTGCCTGCAGAGCCTGCAGTGACTCCTCCAGATGGTTCATGTTCTGCAGATCGTTGGTCAGTCCAAAGTCGAGGAGCCATGGTCTCTGCAGCAGGGTGTCCTTAATGATCCTCACAGTGACCAGCTGCCTCCTTGTGTCACTCATGGTGTGGATCTCTGGAGACAGTCTGTCGTGGAGAAGGTGAAACTCCTCCAAGTGTTGAAGGCAGATAGATATATGGGGCTGGATGGGCCGACCGCCAGGCTTGGGCTGGAGAGATGGGCTGGGCCAGATCATGTTGTAACTACCAGACATATAAAGTATTAAATGAAGTGTCTGCATTACCACAAAAATAATAAAATATACCAAGGGATTCTTCTAAGATGAAAGTTATTGCCGCAAATTACACCTAGTCACGATTAGGTTAAGGTTTAAAAAGGAGACCACACGATCTCAAAGTCAAGTCCTGTTCCCTACCTCCACAGGTACTGATCATTATATTATCAACCGATTTCTCGTTTCTTTCTCTCTCTCTCATTCTCTCTCTCCTTCTCCGCTCTCTTTCTGTCTTTGCCCCCCATCGCTCTCCTTGTCTCTCTTTCTCTCTCTCTCATTCTCTCTCTCCTTCTCTGCTCTCTCTCTGTCTTTGCAACCCCCCCCCGATTGCTCTCCTTCTCCTTCTCTCTGTCAGTCTCTCTCTCTCTCTCGCTCTCTCTATCTCTCTCTCTCTCTATATATATATCTCTCTCTCTTTCTGCCTTTAGAGATATGATCCGGGCTACTATTGTCATGCATTGCTGCCTTATGCCCGATTAGCAAGTACAGCTACTGCTATTGCTACTCTGTGTGCCACTTGTTGTTGTTAATGTTCGTCATTTCCACTCTTGTGCACACACACACAAACATGATAATCCCTGACTATTACAACATATCTCTCTGTTGCGTGGGGGTGGGGGTGGGGGGGTTTCCAAGTCCTGTTGGCAGCCAAAGTGTCCTCTACATTCATGCACATTATGGTCAAAGAGGTTTTGGCCTTCCAGCCAGTCTGGTAGGCCCTCAGCACAGGCCCACGGATCTTATAGCTGCTGCCAAAGTGCCCCATGCAGGCACGCTTGCAGCAGCTTGGCCTCTGCCTGTGTGCTGTGTCTGTGTACATGCATGTGCCGTGCGTGTGAACAAGAGGTGCCCCATGCATGCATACTTGCAGCAGTTTGGCCTCTGTGCCTGTGCGTATTGATATGCATGTGTGTATGCATGATCGTGACTCTGTATGCACGCCTCCGTACATGTTTGTGCATGCATATGCCGTGCATGTGAACGAGAGATGCAGAGAGAGGATGTGAGCAAGATAAAGTGTGTATGTGTGTGAATGTGTGTGAGAGGCAGAGGGGGAGAGAGGGGCAGGGGAGGAAGAGGGGGAGCTGCTTCAATACAGGCCTAATATAAAGTGCAAGGCCAGCTGCTTCAATACAGCCCTAAAGTGCAGGGCCAGCTGCTTCAATACAGGCCTAATATAAAGTGCAGCAGGGCCAACTGTTTCAATACAGGCCTAATATAAAGTGCAGCAGGGCCAACTGTTTCAATACAGGCCTAATATAAAGTGCAGGGCCAGCTGCTCCAATACAGGCCTAAAGTGCAGGGCCAGTTGCTTCAATACAGGCCTAAAGTGCAGAGCCAGCTGCTTCAATACAGGCCTAAAGTGCAGGGCCAGCTGCTTCAATATAGTCCTAATATAAAGTGCAGGGCCAAATGCTTCAATATAGGCCTAAAGTACAGGACCAGCAGCTTCAATACAGGCCTAAAGTGCAGGGCCAGCTGCTTGATTTCGATCAGAGGTGGTAAACATTTTTCATTCGAGGGACCACTTCAAATTTTAGAAAGTCCTCCAAGGCCCGAACTATGAACACAAACCATGATTTCCCCCTGCACTTGAGACCTATATTTTTTACCTATGTTCTTGGAATACACCCCCCACCCAAATAGTACACAACATATTTTTCACATCAATACAAACACCAAGCACAAACTCACTCAAGATATAATTTGTTTGTTGGGATATGACTATGGCATATGACACGATGTCACTCACTCGGTCTGGTGGGCGTATGTCTTGTCGTTTTTTTTTTCCTTTTTTGCATGCGATATAGGTCTGAGGAAGTTTTTTTTCCATCTTAAAAACCACAGATAGCGGTACGCTCACACGCAGATGTGACCTATTTGTAAAAGGTGTGAAAAGAGGAGGAGACACCAATGTGGATACTTCTCAGTCACATTTAACAGACGTACTCCTCTTGAGTCCACACACACACTAGTGTGCTGCTGCTCTGACCTGCTCATCACAGAACTCAGACATAAGAAGGGATAGAGGAGTAGAAGAGGAGGGAGAGGGAGGAAAGGAGGATGGCAGAGAAGAAGATGGCGTCCATCCTCTGGACTCTACTGCTACTGATGGGGATCTGCCCAAGTCAGCAATGGAGTGAGTAACACACACACACACACACACACACACACACACACACACACACACACACACACACACACACACACACACACACACACACACACACACACACACACACACACACACACACACACACACACACACACACACACACAGTGGTGTACATTGAGTGGTTGGATGTAGGCCTACAATATTTGTATGATTATGACCTGGATATTGTATGTGTGTGAGTGTGTACTAAGTAGAGAGATAGTACAAAAGTATTTGATTAAAAGTGTTTTATTGGTGGGCATTTCACTGTTTTACTACCAGTCTGATTTTATCCAGTATTCAAGCCTGGTTTGAATGATTATGGACACATGTGAATACACATGCCCCGTGTGCGCGTGGGGAGTGGTTTTTTTTAGTGAGGAGTGGTTTGAGTGGGTGCTGTGGTAGGATGTGTCACAACATGGCGGCACTGAACGCCACTGCACCACTCTAGACGCTACTCACACGTCGTAACTGCCGGCAAAGACGCAGGGAAATTGAGTTGTAAGATTCGGTGTGTGTGTGTGTGTGTGTGTGTGTGTGTGTGTGTGTGTGTGTGTGTGTGTGTGTGTGTGTGTGTGTGTGTGTGTGTGTGTGTGTGTGTGTGTGTGTGTGTGTGTGTGTGTGTGTGGTAGGTGTGTCAGGATCACGGGCTGTTTTGTGCTGATTGGAGGTAGTGTTGGTGTTTGTCTATAATGAGGGATGCTGTGGCAGGTGAGCTTTCAGCGGGGAGAAGTACGCTGGCATCCAGTCCCGAAGCGGATACGTTACGAGAAAGACATTTGGTCATTTGACAAATTGTTATCAATTGTCAGTGAAAACTTGATCTTTTGTTCTACTCTGTGTTGTAATATGTCTTCTTGGCTTGTTTGAAGGCGGAATATAACATGACAAGTTAATTAATTTGCAGTAAGAACATAGTATGAATACTAAGAAGATATGATGCTGTGAAGAAGACAAAGTAGGGACAGAGGTGGTTCCTTTATGTCCGACGTGGCATCATTTTGAGATTATATCTTCTCTTTCACTGAGGGGAATTTATTGTTTAGTTATTTGTTTTCTGATAGTAATCCAACAATGGCTGTGTCTTCTGCATATTTGTAGTAAGTGGAGTGTTGTTGGGTGCTGTGTTTTGGCAGTCATTTGTGTAAAGTGTGTACTGAAACGGAGAGAGAGAGGCAAACCTTGTGGAGCTCTTGTGTTGATGATGATGGTGGAGGATGTTGTTGTCCCATTTTTCACTGTCTGTAGCCTGTTGCTGAGAAAATTGTAGATTCAATGAATGAGGGAAGGGGTAATGTTTAGATAATGTAATCTCTTCATTATTTGGTGTAGTTGAATTGTATGAAATATGGAATTGAAGTCAACACTATGCTTTAATGAATATGGTGTGCCTTCACCAATGTGTATCTTTTAATGGATATGGTGCGCTGGCACCAATGTTTATGTTTTAATGAATATGGTGTGCCTTCACCAATGTGTATGTTTTAATGAATACGGTGTGCCTTCAGCAATGTGTATGTTTAAATGGATATGGTGTGTCGTCACCAATGTGCATGTTTTAATGGATATGGTGCACTGTCACCAATCTGTATGTTTTAATGACCGTTTTGAAACTTCATTCTTACAGTTTTTCTCGATTGGTTTGGCTAATTTCTTGAAACTGAGATGACATTCCTATAACCATTGGATCATTTGGCCAAACATTCTTACACTTCTGCACAACAGTTCAGATAACTGGCAAAATGTCATATATCTCCCAAAACACCTCATTCTTGCATCAGCACTAAACCTTCTCCCATATAAATAGTCAGTACCATCAAAATGGCATAGATCCTTCTCAATTGCTTTAGCTCATTTGCATTCATTTAGTCCTTCTGTCAAAATAAACTGGATGTTTCAGCATAACTACATGGATCCTCATCACTTGCTCATATCACCTCCAAAACAGTTTACCCATGTGTCAAAACTAAATTTCTTCCCCACATATATCATCAGAACCCCCAAAATACATTGTCCCTTTGTCATTGTGTAAGCAATGCCAGTCAAAATGGTTAGGTGTTTTATCTACGTTCAGCTAACAGATTTCGACTATGTAAAAAAATGAAAAAGTGAGTGAAACCATTTAAGTTTTACAACACAGACAATTTACCAAGGACATTTATCAGTAACTTTCTTTACTGTAAATTCATGTGCAGAAAGTAATACCCATATATCACAGGTTTCTCATAGGTTTGGCTCATTTCTCAAAACAGAGATAACATTCTCAAAATAACATGGACAAATGCCAAAGCAACTAGCAATTGTTCAAAACAGAATGTTGTTTGAAAAAATGTCAAGAAATTAGCCAAATAACAGAAGAAACTGTAGTATACACGGTTGTAAAATTATTTTCTACTAACTAGTAAAGTTATAATACCATCTGACGTGTTGAACACTGTCATGAATTTACTATGTAATGAAATTCTTAAAATATGATGTCCTTGACTGTTTTGGGAATTGTGTAGACCACTTTGCATATGATGATTTACACAATGAAATAATGCTGACATGTTTTGGAGAGGGCAACCATTACACTGAGAATTGTCTTATTCGTTTAGATAAGCAAGGTCAATTTATTTGGAAAATGTGCTAAATGTATGCTGAATGTGTCAACTGAAGGGTATTTGTACATAGCCATCTGCAGAGATGTACTAAACATTTGAGAAATGTACAAAGCATTTGATATCTGATGAAAGCAATGAAAAATGCCATTCTATTTTGGGAAATTGCAAGTTGGTTTGGGGATTTGTCCGTGTTGTTTTGAGAATGTCATCTCAGTTTCGAGAAATTAGCCAAACCAATCGAGAAAAACTGTAAATAACTTCTCTATTTTTCATCATACATAAATGACACTATGCTTTAATGGATATGGTGTGCGGTCACCAATGTGTATGTTTTAATGGATATGTTGTGCTGTCACCAATGTGTATGTTTTGATGAATATGGTGCGCTGTCACCAATGTGTATGTTTTGATGAATATGGTGCGCTGTCACCAATGTGTATCTTTTAATGGATATGGTGTGCTGTCACCAATGTGTATGTTTTAATGAATACGGTGTGCCTTCACCAATGTGTATGTTTTAATGGATATGGTGTGCTGTCACCAATGTGTATGTTTTGATGAATATGGTGTGCTGTCACCAATGTGTATGTTTTGATGAATATGGTGCGCTGTCACCAATGTGTATCTTTTATTGGATATGGTGTGCAGATCACACCGTTACTAATGTGTATGTTTTAATGTATGTGCTGTAATGTTCCAAACGTATGTACCGGAGAGTTTGTGTGTGTGTGTGTGTGTGTGTGTGGGGGGGGTATTGGTTGTGTGTGGGATTGTATACTTTTCCTGTTAATGTATGTACCCCCCTCTCTGCCAATTCACACATGCGTGCGTGCGTGCATGTGCATATGCGTGTGCTTTTGTGTGTGTGTGTGTGTGTGTGTGTGTGTATGTGTGTGCGTCTCTGTTTGTATCTGTGTGCGTCTGTGTGTGTATGTGTGTGTGTGTGTGTGTGTGTGTGTGTCTGTTTTCTATGTATCGCAGGGTTGTGTGTGTGTTTGTGTGTGGGGGGTATCAGTTTCCTGGTAATGTATGTACACCCAATGCACGCACGCACACACACACACACACACACACACACACACACACACACACACACACACACACACACACACACACACACACACACACACACACACACACACACACACACACACACACACACACACACACACACACACACAGGGGCAGTTGTGTCATTTCCTGGCTGTAACTGGGTCACACGGGAAGGAAGGGAACTGTGGATAACTGTAACAGTGTGTGTGTGTGTGTGTGTGTGTGTGTGTGTGTGTGTGTGTGTGTGTGTGTGTGTGTGTGTGTGTGTGTGTGTGTGTGTGTGTGTGTGTTTGTGTTTATGTGTATACTCAGTATTAGGTGTATGTTTACGGCAATATGCAATATTGTGTATTAGGTCATTGTGCTGTTTCTATGTGGGTAGTTGACAGATAGGCAGCAAAAAACTATTTTTTCACAAAACATTGTTTATGAGGTAAAAAAGAATGTTCCCTTTCGTAGTTTATTATTCATTGAAAAATCATGGTCGAGTCGACCTTATTATTTGTTGTCTGGAGATATGTCCCATAATGTGCTTAAGCTTCAAGGGTGCCAATACTAACTGGCGTCACTGTATGTTTACGGCAATGTGCAATATTGTGTATTAGGTCGTTGTGCTGTTTCTATGTGGGTAGTTCATAGATAAGTCATAGACCACAAGCAGTAGGTGTCGGGAAAAACACCTCAAGCACCCTGACCCTGTGCACGGGGGTCCCCACAAGGCTGTGTGCTCAGCCCCCTGCTGTTCACGCTGCTCACACATGACTGCACAATGACCCACAGCACTAACCATGAGAAGATGAAAATCTGCAATTTTGAAAAACATGAATTGAACTTTGGAGCACATTTGAGATGGCCCCAAGTTTTAATCGTTTGCAATAGACCTTCTGGTCTGTTATCCACTGTAAAAACCCAGGACGATAGTCCTAATTTACCCAGCCATAAACTCTCCATGTGCATTTTAATCATTATTTTCAGCCCTTTCCTTTGGATATTGCAAGGTGGTCAACTTAATTTTTATATATATATTTTTTTAGTTTAGTCAACCTTTGTAAACATAAATGTAAGGAAATAGGACAGAATAGTGCTGAAAATAATTAATCTTTCATGAATATCACCTTATAGTACAGTGTAATAATGCATGAAAACAAGTCATTTTGGAACATGGCTGCCATATTGAATTCTGGGCAAAACTGAGGTGGCCCCATGTTTTAATCTCTTCCAATAGGCCTTCTGGTCAGTAGTCCACAGAGAAAACTTTGGCAGGAAGAAAGGCCTTATTGTTCTACCTGATGACCTGTCTATGTGTCACCCTCAGGATTTAATGATGATGTAGGGCAGGAGTTTTCAACACTGGGGTCTCAACCCCACGTGGGGTCACCTGACATTTTTATGGGGTAGCCTGAAATATCCAAGTGGAAGTAAAGAATACTACTGGAAAAAAAATTAATTATAATGCAAACAAAAATATTATTATGACTAAAGCGCCACATACACATACACCCATAAAGTAACTTATCGATGGGATTTATATAAATTCGTTTTATAAAACCGATGATGCCAAGGATAATGCGCTTGTCTAGCACCAGAATGGAACGGTAGCCTGCACTGCCAACACACAGGGCCGCTGACAGCTTGGCCAGGCACGGGAACAAAATCAACTAAAAGAGCCCCGCCTCAATACTATATTAAGGAGCCAATTCTGGGCCCCTACACCCGAGACAACTGACCCTTTATCCTGTCGGCTTCCACAAATGATGTCTGTCACAAACGATATTATTACTGCTTTAGATAACAAAATATTCGGTGGCTGTTCAAATAATAACAAAAAATAATGAAATTGGCTGGGAGTCTACAGCTAAACTCCAAAAAACGGAATGTGTTAAGGAGCCAATTCTGGGCCCCTACACCCGAGACAACTGACCCTTTATCCTGTCGGCTTCCATGACTAAGTTTCCGTTCCCTGCCTAGTAGGCTATACAAGTAGCGAGCAATATCACATCTATTGATATCTAACAAAATGGAAAGATTTCTTCATTCGCCTGACACCTCAAAGAACAGACAAACCATACCCGTCAGGTGACCTCCTTGGCAAACGTTCCTCCGAAAAATGATTAAAAAATAACAATACTAATAAAAGAAGGGGGCGTAGTAGTCGTGCGATGCTAATTTCAAGCATTGAGGCAAGTGTTCATTTCAACAGAAGAGAAGAGACACAAGACAGGTTTGTCAGCAACCCATGTTTTCATGACAGAGACATTTGTGCAGTCATGAAGCAGTACAGAAGCCAACGTCTTTCTCTGACATGCTTCCACTCCACTCCTTTCACTTCTGTATGCCTCCTACCCGACTTTGAGCTGTTTAATGTTAGCTATAGTTCGCTTTATTTGTGGATTATCTGTGGGTTATAGACAATTCACTGAGAAATAAGTTGTGAACATCTTGCTCAAGTGAATTTGACCGGGAAACTTCAACTTCTTAAAGTGCTGCAGGGAAAAATGACTGAAGCAGGGCTCTTTATTGCGTCTAGAAATTAGTTGGGCAATGACATAATGAAAAGGGCTCACGTTCGCGAGGAAGGATTTAAAACCCTTAATTTGCATTTTGCTCCTAAAATAAAAAGCCTACCTTAGTTCTACATTCCATTGCGAAAACAATGAGCAGGCCCGTAGCAAGGGGGAATCGAAGGGATCCTTCGATCACACTTACCGCCCCCCCACCCCAACTCGATCCCCACTCGACTCTAACCCTCCTGTTATCCTTGCCGTCTATTTAACACCATTCAATGTTTAACGTCTGAAAATATGTGACGTAAACCATTCTTCTGCTTCATCTTTGATGATTATTCCTAAATATATGGGGTCAATGTGAAAAAAGTGAAATTTCCACAAAAATGTTTTCCCTAAGTGTTGTACACATTTTGGTTACATCTGTGTTCCTTGGGGTCAATTTGACCCCAACTTATTTTAAGTGTATTAAACATAAATGGAACATCCATATTTTGCTAATATATGTTCCAAGATGTCTATATTATGTAAAATATATGGACATATTTAGAACAGAACATTTTGCTTTATTTAGGGCTCTGATATCTAACAATATGTATGATGCAGACGAGGGCGAAAACTCATTCAAGGACTTAGGACTTATCTAAGGGCTTTTTTATGTTTCCAAACGAGCAACAATAAATATCTGAGGCATAAACACGTGCAAAAGTTTTTCCTTCTACTGATTTTGTAGTTATTTAAGTGGCTGGGCTCAAAATGACCCCAAGGATCATGGATGTAACCTAAATCTGAGGATAACAGGAGGGTTAAAACCGTTAATTTGCATTTTGCTCCTATAATAAATAGCCTACCCTAGTTCTACATTCCATTGAGAAAACAATGAGCAGGCTCGTAGCAAGGGGGGATCGAAGGGATCGTTCGATTCCACCCACCGCCCCCCACCCCCACTCGACCCCCACTCGACTGGAAGGCTGGGATCAATCCCCCTCACTTTTGTCAAACTAAACCTCACTAAAAATTACCTTTGACATAAAATAGCAAAGTTCGCCTGTCTAAGTAAGGAAATTGAAAATACTGGAGTGTCGTTGATTCACACTGTATCACTATACATTTGAGAACTGCCGTGTGCTTAACCGGATTTTTATTCTTGATGAACAACCACGAGCGAGTGAGAGAGAGAGAGAGAGAGAGAGAGAGAGAGAGAGAGAGAGAGAGAGATATGAAGCGAAGCGCAGGTAAGAGAAATGAGGAAAAAACTGACGTACGTGAAAGGCTCGTGCCATCACTCCCTCCCAAGCGCTGCATAAAATGTGCAATAAACAATTTGAAGGATTAGGCTACCTTTTGAAAGCTTCAGTTAGTTTGCAAACTTCGGAGGGATTTCGGTGAGTTTCAAGCCAATCAAAATCAGTTCGCAGTATGAAGTCGTCAATTTAAGAAAAAAACAGGGAAATGTTGGATGGCAGAGAAAGGTTCTCGCTTTCTACCAGTCCAAAACCAATGTGCGTATGCCTTGGAGGCAAGACGCCTCGGCAAAGTGAAGTTCAGTTTTGAAACAATATTGTCCACATTGTAGGCCTAGTAGCAGGACATCAGCGCGTGACAAATTCCACATCAATGTTCGCAAATAAAATGTGAATTAAAAAAGCGTTTGGTGATGTGACAGTTGCGCCGAGGGTGAGAGGGAGGATAAATTGATAGCCTATATCTCAGCGGGCCTACTCCTCATGGTTCTGTGCATCCGAGAATCCACTCAAAATAATGTAGAAGCGCAGGGCGACTTGCGGCTAGCCTCTATATCGCTTTTCTTCTGTTGGCTACAACCCGGAATCGAACAGCTTTGCGCATCAAAGGCGTGTCGTCATTGTTTTCAACCATTTGTCAACTATTTTGGAAAGGCCTTCTGTTTGTGATGTTACTGTAACAGTAGTCTCCATTGAGATGTAAATATTATGAAATAAAGTAAAAAGATTTAAGATGAAAAGAAATACAATTGCATAATAATGAAAAAAACATGTAGGCCCTATTAGCAGAGGTGTGACCAAGTCACTAATGTGCAAGTCACAAGTAAGTCTCGAGTCTTTCCACTCAAGTCCGAGTCAAGTCACAAGTCAAGACACATCTGACCAGGTCAAGTCCAAGTCCAAGTCGTACCCCAGCCAAGTCAAGTCCAAGTCCAAGTCTCATTTTTTTTCAAGTCCTTAACAAGTCACAAAGGGATTTTCTATTTGCAATCACAATTTCGATCATAAATTCATTAGTATAATAATGAGACCTGAGTAAAAAGATGACAATTACTAAAACAGTTGCTGAGAAATCAGTCTAAACCAAATTACTGCTTGTGCTGTGTATGTAAAATGTCATTTAATTTCATATTTTTTTCACATAAAAATACATTTCATGTGAATTTGTACTTAAACAAAGGAGCAACCATATGCCAAATATTTACTGTCCAGTGGGCAAATAGTCCTGTTTGCATGCATGCGTGTGTGTGTGTGTGTGTGTGTGTGTGTGTGTGTGTGTGTGTGTGTGTGTGTGTGTGTGTGTGTGTGTGTGTGTGTGTGTGTGTGAGTGTGTGTGTGTGTGTGTGTGTGTGTGTCCGTTCCATCAACTGCAGAAGACCGGTCATATCTAGTCAAGGTTGTATACAGACTAGCATCATAACGCTAAGGGCAGAGCTCTGGTTAACTTTTTCACTAGGAGCACAGGGCCACAGCTTTGGCTGGGCCCAGGACCAAAAACTCTGAATGCACCCCCTGAATCCACACCCCCGAAACTACAAGCCTTGACTGTTTTAAGACCGTTTCATTTCAATGAGGAAGAAAAATCGACTAAGCCAGGGATGCTGAGGTGGTCACGGGGAAAGTTTTTTTCAAGACATTAGGGAGGCATATTACACTTTCGACCTGAAAACACGGATTCACACTTTCATACAGCCGAGGCTACTATGTATGAATTTACCCACAAAGGCCAAGGGTTACAGTAGTTCATGTCTTACAGGTGCTACCCAACCCCCCCTCTCTTTACTGTGTACCACTCGACTAATGTAAACATTTTGGTTTGGCTTTAAAAGATGCCATTTTCCTTAAGGTACCATATTAAGCTCACCATTCTCATCAAGATATGACATACAGCAGGGGTAATCAATGAAAATACTTTTTAAATTATTATTATTCCTCCCAGTGTGTGTGTGTGTGTGTGTGTGTGTGTGTGTGTGTGTGTGTGTGTGTGTGTGTGTGTGTGTGTGTGCGCGCGCGTGTGTGTGTGTGTATGGGGGGAGGGGGGATACACATGTGAGGCAGGATGATGAGTTAACAGCACAGCTCAGCAGGAAGCCATGTCTCAGGGTTCACTTATCTCATTATCTTTAAACCAAAAGCTGACCACTGACAGTGAACCCACCAAATGAGCGCATGGTGCGGCGCACTATGCTATCTGCTGTAGGCTTTGTGCCAACAGTATTTAGCCTAGAAGACAATTGTCCACATGGGCTAAGAAATGAGGACAAATTTAGGCCTAGTTAGTTAGTTGGATTAAATTCCTGAAAATTGTTGAGCTGTATCGGCATTGTCGGTTTCCCCCTCACATTCTCACCGCAATGACCAATCACGAAACATTTTACTGCGTCAAAGTCCGCGCTAGAACATTCGTTTGCAGGATGGTCATCCACGTCTTGTTATATTAGCCTACTAGACTTCTTCTCGGGGCTTATTCGCCTGCACGCTGCCGTAGTCTGAAACAATGCAAATTAGACCTAAACGTGGCGTGAGAATGTCAGTTCACGAGCCAGATAGTCCGGCAGCCAAAAGCCAAATATCAGCCGAACCCAGTTTCGTCTGATAAAGTTTTTTTCTTTGCAGTTTGTGGTTGCCTAAGGTGTACCTATTAAGATTCCAGACGATGCTCGGTGATATCCCTTGAGGATTTTCAGATATTGAGCCTTTTATGCTTGATGTGCTGCAGCCATAGATTACAACAGTGTTTGGCTCCCAATTCATGTTATGCTGGCCAAATACCCTATACCATACTTATTTTGTGTTTGTTTACATGGTAGGATGTGTATAACAACAGGTGGTGAGGTATGGACATCAGTGGGGGTGGGGTCATGCATGTTTGGGGGCGGGGCATTCACCCAAAAAGGCTGATTTTCCGAGTTGGAGACAAAAAGGCCAACATTTCGCCCAACGTGGCTTTATATCTCATAGTGGGTTGTTTGGTTTTGCTGTTTGTAGTTGTCCAACACTTACCCATCAGGATAAGAGTGGGTGATGTGCCAATTTCAGATATTAACCCTTTCATGTTGATTTCGCTGCAGCCATAGCCCACAAGCTTTTGACAGCTTCATAACTGCACTATGATTAACCATAGAGCATTCTGGGTGGTAGGCCTGCCACATCAAAGTGGAGAAAGTGTCTTCGTACCAAATAAATTTTAGACAATTACATAACTAGCTGTTTGTCAAGCAGAAATATGTAACATTTAGACATACCCAGAAAGGATTACTAATTCAACACAGAATTCCACCATTTCATACATTGCTATTTACTCTTCCTGTGCTGTTGTAATCCAAAATAAAAATTGTAAGTAATAATTACAGAATTTTTGGATGATTATTTGTTTGCCTACAAAGTACATAATTTCAGTGGTGGTCGTATTAACATGGAAAGAGATAAAATTAAAAATGTAAATCCACAAAATGACCCAAAGGTATAGGGCCTCCATATATAGTCATTGATTTGTATTTTATGGAACGAAATAAACAGGGATATTTGATCCCCTGTTAACAATTCAGAGTTATGCTCCACCACTTCCAATCAACTCATCATCTGAATCACCTGTTAATGGCTGCCTGAAAAAGACACCTGTCCATAGATAATTACCTGTCCAAGATGTTTACATGTAGGCTATATGGACGGTTTTGAAACCTGTTTTTTTTTTTAAATTAACAGCACTGGAATTACCTTTGAATTGCGGGGAGGGGATATCATTATTTAATGTATTATTACTTACATTATTACTTGATTGATTTGACTTGATTACTATGAATGTATTATTACTATTACGGGAGGGGGTGGGGGGTCAAGCATTATGACTATGGCTACTACTCCTAATAGAAACTATGCAGTGTTGTTGCTCCAAGTCTTAATTGGTTACTTAAAACTCTGTGCATTGTCAAAGCAATGTTGTTATGATGTAGATGGGCACTTTCATTAACGAGCTCTTTGACTGACTGTCCCATCTGCAGTGAGACACTACAGAATACAAAATATACTCAGGATGGAATTTCTCATTATATCCACATAAGGTAGTAACATGTATTTCCCCTCAAAAGAGGAGTGAAAAAGAAGACGTGTGTGTGTGTGTGTGTGTGTGTGTGTGTGTGTGTGTGTGTGTGTGTGTGTGTGTGTGTGTGTGTGTGTGTGTGTGTGTGTGTGTGTGTGTGTGTGTGTGTGTGTGTGTGTGTGCGTGCATGTGTGTGTGCACGTGTGTAAAACTGTTGTAGAACTAGTGCAAACTGATCTGTAGGTTGAGTTCATCTGTCCTACTACCTGGTGGAAAGCTTATGCCAGTCCCTTCAAAAGTTATGGTGTTCAAACACAATCTATAACAGCAGTGTAGGAGGTGGTGGATGTCTACTTTACAATTAAGGGACATAATTACAAGCCATTACAAGCATCTGCAATTAATCATACAAGACTGTAATGGTACTAATTAACATCACCCATCTATCATGCAGACTAATCATGAGAACATCATAGACACCTGTACATATACTGGCCTATATACACCATGCACTCCTCACTGTGCTCCAGAATGCATGCCACTCTGTCTTGGACTTGTACTGATTAGCCTACTGCCTTGAATTGTGAATTTCAACTCTTTGTTTTCCTTATTGGAATCCTGTTTACTACTGATGTTTTTTATTTTGGACTTTTGAATTGTACTAATGGCTGAAGTGCTTTAATGGCTGAAGCATTTTGTTTTGGACTTTTGAACTGCCCTTCTGGCTGAATATTTTTGTTATTGACTTTGAACTGACTGTGAAGATTTTGCTTGTGCTGCACGTTGATTTTTATGGACAGCTATTACTGTGAACTGAGAACTACTTTTGTCTTTTGTGAACTGCTGTTTTTGATCCTCTGAGCTTTGTCCTTTTGTTGATTTATCTTGACAACTACGTACTAATTTAGACCTCTGAGTGTCAAATTTTGTGACTTCGTCTGTGAAATGTAAAAACTCTGAAAGTAACTGCTCTCTGGTCTCCCTGTCTGTGTTATAGTTATGGAGCCTGACTTTCAGAAATGTTATTTCAGTTGGAAATACAAATGTTGTTCAAAAAAAGAGCCATTGAGTGAAGCAGGATTTGCCCGAATAGAAAGCATTATTAAGTGCAGTAAGATTTACGACGACAATAAACACCTTGAACTGCAAGACAGATTAACCACCAACAATCATTTCAAACTGCACTGCCACAGAAGTTGTGTGTCCATATACACATCCAAAAGTCACACCGAACGTCACAAGCGCCATGGCACAAAAGAAATAGAGGTGAGCATCCCTCGAAAAACCAGTAGGCATGCAAGGGACACGTTCAATTTTTTACAGCATTGTCTGTACTGTGGTGAGCAGTGCAGCATAGAGAGGGACATCAGGAATCCCTCCAGGTGGAGGCCTGCTTACGTTTTCCGAGAGGTTGAAAGTAAGACTTCAATTTTGGAAACTTGCTCGAGACGTAGCGATGAAGTGGCAAACGCTGTTCAATGTCGTGTTGAAATGGCTTTGAGTGATCTGCATGCAGCATCTGCAAGGTATCATCTCGACTGCAGACAGAGATTTTCAACTTTCCGGCTATTACCAGGGAATACCGGTAGTTGCCATACACAGCCTTTGAATGATGACAAGCCATTTCAGTTACTTACTGAAATCTTAAGAAGTGATTACTCACGTGTTTGGAATTCCATTGAGCTCCAAACAACATATATGGAATTGGCTGGCACAAAGCTGTGTCGAAAGGCACTTTTAGGAAAGCTCCAGGACACCTTTGGCGATGATCTCCTTGTGCTGTCCTCACCTGGGATTGCGAACATCATTGTCTTTCGTAGCAGTGCTTCAACGACTCTCAGAGTGGTAAAGGATGAAGAAGATGACACTGACATAATTCTGACAAAGTGTAGCAAAGAAATCCAAAAAGACCTGAAAGAAATTAGCATCGACAGACAGAACTACAATATTGCAATGAACAAGGACATCATTAAATACACAACCAGTGCTTTTCTGTCCAAGCTTTTGGCAAAGATTTCTCCAAAGCTTGACAACACCCTTCCTGCATTACTTATTGGTTCAATTGTTACCAGTGTGGTCAAATCCCAGGCAACCAGTTTGCAAATAGACCTAGCAGGAAAGATGTTTGAGTCAAAAAAACTGATCAACGGCATGTATGCCTATGGTGTTTGCTGTTCGTACACGGAGTACAGACGGTTCAAAAAGTCAGCTGCTGCAGCAGCAGTGGCAGATTTACAGTTGTCTGGCATATCCACTGCCGCTGATGGTCTAGTTCAGGCAATTGTTGACAACTTCGATGCTGACATTTCCTCCCAGAATGGTAGGCAGGCTACCCACTCTCTAGCCATTCTTCTAACACAGTGCTGTCAGAATACTGAACAGGAGCGGGAAGCTACTCCAAAAATCAAAAGACTTGCCAAAGATTCCTCAGCAATTTCATATGACTTAGACATACAGAGATACAAAGGTCCAAAACAGCCTCCGATGCCACAACATTTAGTGACCAAGACTGTACCCTCCCTTAAGTGTCTTGCTTCCCAGATCATCTCACTTCTGCAGGATTCCGATGGGAGCTTTCATTTTCTGCATGATGTGCTCACAAAGGAAAACTGTCCAGAATTTCATGGGTACAACACAAAGCGAATGAGGGACAAGGGGCAGCTTCCCCAGGCCAAGACAAAGGCACTCTATTTACCACTGATTGACATGAAGCCCTCAGATCCAGACACCATGATGACAGCAATGGTTAGGGTCCAACAGCTAACATTTGCAACTGGACAGAAGTTCAGCATACTGACATGTGACCAACAGCTCTACCGGGTTGCAGTGCAAGTGATGTGGGCCCATCCCACACATTTCACAGACATGTACTTGCGGCTTGGGGGTATGCATGCACTAATGAGTTTTGTTGGCTGTATTGGCACATTGATGGCAGAAAGTGGCCTTTCTGATGTTCTGTCAGCAGTGTTCGGTGGGGTTCCTAAATTGTTAAGTGGGAAGAAGTTCCCTCAGAATGTACGGGCTCTGCGACTGATGGCAGAAGAGGTGCTCCGGTGCACAGTGTCAGATGGACAATTTACAGGAATGCACGACATCATCAAACACTTGGATGACATTGCAAGTCAAAGCAAGACATACAAACTCTGGGTTGATGTCTTGGTGAAACCAGTGTTATTGATGATGTCATATATCAGAGCAGAGCGTGAAGGTGACTGGCTTCTCCATCTAGTCACATTCCGGAAGATGCTGCCATACTACTTTGCTGCTGGTCATGTCAATTATGCCAGATATGGTCTCTTATATCTGCGTTCTATGGAGTCACTTCCGCCAAATGTGCAAACCTTTTTCCTCCAGGGTCAGCATGTGACAAGACACATGTGTGGAGTATGGAATGGGTTGTGGACAGACCAATTCATTGAGTCCACTTTCATGAGATATGGGCACAGTGCAGGAGGAATCATTGGCATAACCCTAAAGTCAGATGCTTTGAAAATCTGGGCACTGAGCCGCCATATCTGTTGTAAAATTGAGTCAGATATGATGGACATGGAAGATGAGGAGACAAGCCATTCCAGGATGCAGTTGTATCATAAGGAGGAGGGCAATGCTAGGATCGAAGCCGATGAGAAAGACAGGTCTGGGCTACGGCAGAAACTTACCAACTGTATTCATCCATTGGACCCGAATGGGCATCCAACGGAAAGACTTCTGAATATTGTAACTGGGAAGGTTTCTCCCCCATCTGTTAATGTGGAAAATGCTGTAAGTATTGGACAGGCAGCCATGACAAAGTTTGAGAGCACTTGGCCAGGGGGCTTTTATAACACCATACCCAAGAACGCTGAGACAATGGCAGCAACATGCAAATCTGTCCGTGTTGGTGAATCAAAGGTGTATGATTTAAACTCAATCTACACAAGGGTTATTGCCCTGTTATGTAGTGAACGTGATGTTGATGTGAGGGAGGTCCTCTCACACGAACTAGCACCTGTCCCAACTTCAATGTTCACGCAAGAGGGAATGAGAATTTGCACAAATAAATCCATGCTGAAGAAATTGCTTCAGGTTGAAGTGTCTGGACGGACTGCTTGTGATGCAGATGTAATGGTCATTGATGGTTCAGCACTTCTTTGGACCATTCACTGGCCAGCAGATGGCATAGTAGCTGATTTCATTGGTAATGTGAAGGACAGACTGACTAAATACCTGGCAAACAGCGATGTATACCTTGTCTTTGACAGGTACCACGATTACAGCATAAAGTCGGTTGCAAGAGATGGGAGACAGACTGGGGTGAGCAGGAAATATCAGTTGTTACCAACAACACAACTTCCAGCACAGAGGGTCATACTGTCCTCTGTTGCAAACAAAAAACAGCTCATCCGAATGATATGTGATGATTTGATTCATGACAGGCTCTTTCATCAACAGAGTATGTCTAAGTACAAGTTGGTGGTGACTGGGGAAGATCCTTTGCCAACTGAAATGGAAAGTGAAGAGAAAAGGCTGAGGCATGACTTGGAGACCCATCATGAGGAGGCTGACATCATTATTATACAGCAAGTCCTGAAGTGTGCTGCAAATGCTACAAAAATATGTGTCATTTCAGATGACACTGATGTCTTTGTCCTGCTTTTACATCACTACCATGAAGCAGGACTGACACTGCCTTTGTTTATGGAGTCACCTTCCAAAGACAGGGCAGTAATAGACATAGCTTCAACAGTGGCTAAACATCAGGACATTGTAATTGACCTTTTACCAGCCCATGCCATATCAGGGTGTGACACTGTGGCATCCTATTTTGGTATTGGTAAAGGCTCTGTTATCAAGACCCTAAAAGCGGGATATCACTTGACATCAATTGGTAATGTGCTGGCACCATTCCAACAAGTTTCCAGTGAGGCCACTAATTTTGTGTCGGCATGTTATGGCATTCCAGACAGTATCAGCATGTCACATACAAGGTTGGTGGTATGGGGAAAAAAGAATGGGAAAGGTCATTTATCTTCACCTAACCTGGCTGCTCTTCCACCAACAACAGAGGCATTTCTTGAGAATGTGAAAAGGGCTCATTTTCAAGCAATATTGTTGAGGACATTGGTTCACACTCCACCTGAACTATCTCCTGAAGCATTTGGATGGAAGAAAGACCCATGCAACAAAGCACTGATACCAATAAGTGTTCCAGAAAATGTCAAAGTGGCACCAGACTACATTTTACAGATGATTAGATGTGGTTGCAAGAGTAAAAGCCCCTGCAATTCTAAGAAATGTAGCTGTGCTGTAAACAGTGTGCCTTGCACCATTTTCTGTGCATGTTTTCGGCTGGGATGCTGCCGAACCAATGTTGTGTGAGCTTTACTGTGTGTGTGTGTGTGTGTGTGTGTGTGTGTGTGTGTGTGTGTGTGTGTGTGTGTGTGTGTGTGTGTGTGTGTGTGTGTGTGTGCGTGTGCGTGTGCGTGTAGTGTATATAATGTAGGCTATAGGTGTTTTAGGTGTTAAGGACTGTATGTTGTATAGGTGTAGACAGGTCTTTCTGTGCGAATTTAAATGCATGTACATGTCTTATTTGATGGCTTTATGGACTTTTAAGTGATCATTTAATACCAGTCAGGATACACTGGATTGACTTAATTTTTTGACTCAACAGTATATATAATGTATAGCTGTTTTCCTATGTTTAGACCTCTCTCTCTCTCTCTCTCTCTCTCTGAGCGTGCGTGCGGTACTGTATGTTGCAGTGTATATAGGTCTTTCTGTGTAAATTTAAATGCATGTACAGATCTTATTTGATGGCTTTATGGATTTAAGTGATCATTCAATACCAGTCTGGATACACTGGATGTATGTCATTTCTTTACTCATTTTTGGAACAGCCAACGACTGCTCACCAGTTACCCCCACACTCTGTTGTTCTTTTTTTTGGGGGGGGGGTTCTTTTATGTTGGCTATTTGTGGTAGGCTACCTGTGTTAGGCTACCTACCGGCGATATTGTCATGTATGTTGTCATGATGTGATGTTATGCAGGATCTCATAATGCACAATCCGTTCCATACTTTACAGTCTTATTCTAAGCAATGTTGTGAATGTTTTTACTGAGGCATTTGTTGATTTGTCATTCATGACCTGATTTATATAACTAAATGCATAAAAATAGGCCGAAATCGCATTTTTTAAGGTTATTAGCAGTATTTTCTCTGTACCTGGATAACTAAAGGAGATAGCCACAATTAACCACAGTAAATATTCTTGTATGTACGATATTAGCAAAATAAAAAAGGAATTTTGAAGCCGGCATTTTCAGGTGGTCAGATTCATTGCATCAAAATATATGCAAATTAGTGCATATTTAATTAGATAATAGCCTAATTAGCATATTCAAACATAAAATATAGAAAACTTGTAATACATTTTTTTCTCCAATTCATACGAGTAATCATCTGATAAAGTTTCATATTGATATCTGCAAGTTAAAAAAAATACCCTATTCACCTACAGTGTCTCGCCTTATTTGTGGGATTGCTGTTATGAAAGGGTTAATTATTACCCCATATTGGGTTTGTTTCAATAAGGGCAGTGTTAAGGCAGTCCAATGTGAATGTTTTTCAGGTAATATAAGCAATTTGGTACATTTTGTAACATTATTCACAGTAATATTAGGTGTCTTTAGTTTTTTTGTCATAATTTGCATTTATGGGACAATAAAGGCTCAAAATCTGGAAATCCTCAAGGGATATCACCGGGCATCGTCTGGAATCTTGAAGACTTGCCTAAAATCTATCAGATAAAGCAAAAAAAAAAAACTTTATCAAAGAAATCTGGGTTCAACCCCACGGCTCCCGGACTAAGACTTGTTCTGCGCTTCTACAGTATAGGAAGAAGTACGGTGTATAATGCCCTATCCAACATTTCGCTCTCATTTTTTCTCTAAGTGGATGAATCTGCCCTGTGCCGTTTGGTGTGCCGCTTGCAGTAGGCTACTATCCAGTTACTGAATGCCCGACGTTTGCAGTCAGTCACGTCAAAATGTGTCGCATTGTTGTCTGCGCCTCTCACCCTGTCTCGCTGTCGCCCTCCCCTCCCCCACAAAGTCACTTGTATGCATGCATCTTCAGAAAGAATAAGTTCTCCACCGTGCACGTCACAGATTGTAGCCAAACAAAGTTCTGATTCTATGTTTCCTGATTTTTGTTTATTTGTAAAGCAGGGTTTAACATGCCAGTTCTCCAGTGCTTGCGTCGTGCTGCTCTAACCTGTCATTTCCAAGCAACGGCAATTGTGACTCCAAACTTCCAAAATTACCAACCAAAACATGTTTGAACTGTGAGAAACTTAATATAAGATTGAGTCGACACCATGAGATACAAGTTTCACGAGCGCAAGATGGGAGCAGCGCGAGATAGGTTGGGCACAGGGCGCTTTATCCACGGGAAGCCGAGCCATGCATGTCTCGCACCGCTCAGCAATAGCGTGCGTCGGCTTGCGTTATAGCCATGGACTAGACGCATTGAATGTGCCCAGTGAGTTAGTCTGTGAAATAGCGTCCTGATGCCCATTTAATAAGGTTAAAAATAGGCTATTAAAACAAACGTTTAAAGTTTGACTAACCCACTACAAGCGTGAACTTATGCCAGCTGTCTCCTAACTGGAGTCCCCTCAACTTGTCAGTCACATTTCTTTCGTCCACAAGAATGACGGAAATTTCCCAAAAGCAAATGCATGCTTATTGCGCAATGCTCCGCTCTGACTTATTGTCCGACTTCGTAGGTTTCATATCGTTTTAAGAACAATACCTAGGCTACTTTTAGCTGTGTAGGCTATGCTCAAACTCGGTTGGCAAATCTGCATCTCCATTGTCTGACGCCCCATTAATAACTTTATGGCGAACTCTTCCACAACATGAACAACTGGAGACTGTAGCTCACTGGCTGAACAGGTCATGTCTAGCACTCAATGTAAGTAAAACAGTGTCAATGTGTTTTTCCTCTGGGAGGTGCACCACGTCCACAATCTTAAACATTAGTATCCTTGACAAACCAATAAATCAGGTTACAGAGGTTAAATACCTTGGCCTAATATTGGATGAACATCTTAGATTTGATAAACATATACAGAAGATCAGCAAAACAGTTAGACTGAACTTATGCACTTTTAGACTAATTAGAGATTGTTTATCATTTGAAGCAGCAAATATATATCTGCATTCAATGATTCTCTCTCACCTTGGCTACTGTATAACTGCATGGTCACAGGCAGGTCTCACAGCAACAAGACCACTGGAGAGACTGTACAATCGTGCTTTAAAAATTCTTGCTAAAAGGCCAATTAGAGCTCATCACTGCGATGTTCAGCGGGATCTGAACATGATGAGCTTTGATAATTATATTGCTTTGTCAAATATTAACCTGATATATAAATGCCTGCATGGTCAAGCCCCTCAAGTGCTCTGTGACCTAACCCAACCTATACAGGCAGTTGGGAGGTCTACCAGGGGGGCTGTAGCAGGGAACTGTAGAATACCCCACCGTAAAACATCCTTTGGTCAGTCCTCGTTTTTAATTAAAGGTCTTAATTTATGGAATAATTTGCCCCCAGAATTCAAGGCCAATCAGAGTCATAGGTCGTTCAGATATCAGATGAAGGAATTTCTAAAAAACAACCAGATATGTAATCATGTGTGATTCTATGTGTGTGTTTATAGAATGTGTGTGTGTGCGTCTGTGTGTGTGTGTGTGTGTGTGTGTGTGTGTGTGTGTGTGTGTGTGTGTGTGTGTGTGTGTGTGTGTGTGTGTGTGTGTGTGTGTGTGTGGTGATGGAGGAGGTGCAGCTGAGTGTGTGTGTGTGTGTGTGAGGGAGGGAGGGAGGTGGGTGGCAGTTGACTATGTGTGTAAGGGGGGGGTGCTATTGTACATGTTTTATCAAATTGATTAATTAGTGGATGAATGAGCGAGTGACTGTGCATTAATATAGGATTAGGTATTTGTATGTATATTGCCTGTCTTCTTAGAATGAATGAATGCTTGGATGAATGGATAGGTTGTATTTTAAAACAACATTAAAACAGTTTTTTATATTTTACTTTAAAAGCCCTTCTAGGGACGGGCATTGGAAATTAGCCTATGGCTACAAATGCTATGATACTTATCTGTTAGGTTGTTGTACAGCCTACATGATGTGTATTTGTCCCTACTCAAATAAACCATAACTGAACTGAACTGAACCAGCAAATTACCTCATCCAGCTTAGTCTACTGCAGGTGGGAGATTGTTTTCCAACTGATTTCAGACATCTCAAAACGCATATGCTTCGCACAATACAGCATTGGTGTGTAGCCTACAGACGCGTGTTGCACATCACATTCCCCACCACACACTCTTCCTACAACATTGATAGAAAATATTTTGTTGATCAGAGTGTCGAGATCAGAGATAAGATCAAACTTCCATACAAGAATGTAAAACGAGTTGTGGTGAGAGGGAGACAAATTAACTTCCGCGATGGTTTAAAATGTGGGCTGTGTTTGTTCTGGAGACGGAGATGGTGTTTCACTGTTGCCGCTGGTCGCAGCGCACCGCTTACAGCAATGAAGTGATTCAAACAAAGAATGTGTGTGTGTGTGTGTGTGTGTGGGGGGGGGGGGGGGGGACACGACATTATGCAAACAAGGGTCTGACTTGTTACAAAAAAAATAATAGACCAAACGTGGCAAGTCACGCCAAGTCATTGCCAGTTACAACTGTCAAGTCCAAGTCGAGTCCCGAGTCAAAGGCGTGCAAGTCGAGTCGAGTCGCAAGTCCTTTCTGCTCTTGAAATTTCAAGTCGCAAGTCTTCACACCGCTGACTCGAGTCAAAGTCACTGGACTCGAGTCCACATGTCTGCCTATTAGGCTATCAGCTGTTATTGAAACATTAATTTTGCATCCCTGAACAAGAGTAAGAACAACACATAGCCTTCATGTGGGCCTAACATCATTAGTACCATGCATGTGGAGCATCACCCACAGTAACCCGCACCCACAGTCACAGATACAGGTACAGGCAAGATGAGAGATACAGACACAATCATGTGTTTTTTTGGGGGGTTTTTGGGGTCCACTTTCGGGGGAAAAGGTCCCCCCTCAACACAAAGCTGGCTACGGCCCCAATGAACGCTTATGAGAGAAGGAGCA